>NC_092794.1:7135980-7177221 GCF_918797505.1 Bemisia tabaci
TTTCAGGATTTGTATACTGTGTAATCTGATTTTTTTAACATTTATGTCTGTTTAGGCTAAAATTCAAAAGCATCAAGCCTTTGAAGCTGAAGTGTCTGCTCACAGCAATGCGATTGTAACACTTGACAACACAGGGACAGAAATGATCAATGAGAATCACTTTGAGTCCGAAACCATCCGTAAGAAGCTAGGTGTGTATAACAAGTTTCTTCAACTGATATTAAACTATCAAGGAAAACTTTGAATTCACGTTATGACCCTAAGTATGCACTTACTTATACATTAGTGAAGTTTCCTGTATTTAAAATATGATGGAATATGTGGAAATGGCCACATCCTCTCCATGGTCATTCATGAAGATCATTGAAATTATTTTGAGTCATTGATCCCTCTCTTTTGTTTACAACAGCAATAAATTGACCTCCTCTTTCTAACTGGACAAGGTTTTTCTAATTTTGATCACAGACAGGTGTTAAAAACCTGATGTAAAATATGCATTCAAGTTTTGTCCAGATGTTATCCAATGTCGAAGTTTGAATCACTTGTATGAACATGTCTTCAAATTTAGTCTTTTGTAAAAATAGTTTCTTTACTTCCAGCTCCTTTCTCTCCTCTACTTCTCCTTTATTTTTAAGGTGATTTGTCAAGCTCAAGTGACGTGGTCGAACCTGCGTGCGATATATCGCATTGATTAGGTCAAAAATCTCAGCAGAGCTTGAATTTTTAGCTAAAAAAGAACGTTAGCCACTGTGCATGAGCCTTAAGAATCATTATAAACCAAAAAATCAGCAAAATTCAGAGAAATGAAAGCAGAATAGTGTTTGGAAAAAAACCTTGCATCCGATTCAGCTATCAAGTTCTGTATTGAATGTGAGGTTTTTTTCCAAACACTATTCTGCTTTCATTTCTTTGAATTTTGCCGATTTTTGGGTTTAGAATGATCCTTTAGGCTCACGCGTAGGGGCTACTGTCCTTTTTTTTTGCTCAAAATTCAAAATCTGGTGAGATTGTTGACCCAATTGATGCGATATATCGCAAGCCAGTTTGACCTCCCCTCGAGCTTGACGAATCACCTTAAGCCTCAGTAAAAGACTAGTCTCAAAAAGTAGCCCTTCCAACTTTCCAAGTGTCAACAATGCTGGGGAATTGCAGATGGTGTTTCTTTATTTCTTACAATAATTGATCATAAGCACTATGTATGAATCTGATGTACTGCTCAAGAGAGCAGTAACTCCAGAATAGTTTTTAAAAATTAATCAAACAATGTTAGAGTGAAATATTTTATTCACAGGGTCTCCAGTCCTCGTAAATTGTCTATAATCATCCAAAGACTCAGAAATTGTTTGGGTGATCACGAATCTATTATTTAACGTTTTATGTGAGTTTTGCGTGGGACAAAAATAAAACCATATAACATTGTAAGGAAAAATAGAACATTTTTAACGATCTTTAGAACTCTGGATTCATCTCTGAGTTGGATTTTTTACTCAATGCACTCCATCATTTTACAGATGAACTGCACCGTCTTTGGGAACTTTTGTTGTCAAAGTTAGCGGAGAAAGGAATGAAGTTACAACAAGCTTTAGTGCTGGTCCAGTTCTTACGACAGTGCGATGAGGTCATGTTCTGGATCAATGACAAGGTATTACAACTTTTTTATCTTGAAAAAAAAATTCAGTTTAAACTCAGTTTGCTAAGTGAGTTGTTTTACTGAATTTTTTCCTGACCCCTGCGGTTTACATGACAATGACATTTGACATTGTCACATTCCCCACGATTTACTGAACAGGCATTTCAAGAATTTTGAATTTTCTTTTTGAAATTTTTTTTGGTCCTGTGGCAAAATTTTAGCACTTTACTAAGTTTTTCCAAAATTTGCTCAGTTTTTAAGCTCAAACTATTTCGTTTTAAATCATTACTTAACTGCCTTTTCTCCCTGTAAAATACTCTGTGAAGAAAACCTGTGTAAAAATCCAAGAGGTTTGGCTCCATGTCAACATTTGTTTTGACATTGGATGCCATTGCACACAAGTTATCATTATTTTCCTAAGGAATTAAGGGCTTTCTCTGTAAATGCAAGCAGACTCTCTTTGCTTTGTTGGGTGAACTTTTTCAGTTATTTGGTCTTTCGTATTTATTTTGGTGTTCTATTAATCAGTTTTATAATATTTTCAGGAAACTTTTGTGACAACCGATGAATTTGGGCATGACCTGGAACATGTTGAAGTATTGCAACGTAAATTTGATGAATTCCAAAAAGACATGGCTTCGCAGGAGTATCGTGTTACAGAAGTGAACGAACTTGCTGACAAACTTGTGTTGGAAGGTCATCCAGAACGTGACACTATTCTGCGTCGCAAAGAGGCAAGTTAAAAAATTTCTTAGATTTTTAAGCACTCAAATTATGAGTGGTTAAATCACATGAGGATCAGTCTCAAGGTGATAGATTGAACAGATGTTAGAAAATTGATAAATGGTGGAAAATTCATTTGTTGAAAAATGAAAGAATGCAACAGTTTGGAATAAAGTTTGTAGTCATTCTTTAAAAAACCATGCACTGAATTTAAGAACTTTTCACATTCACCTATTTCTTAATCTACGCACTTTCAAAAAATGTAGATTCAGACTCATTCTTGTGTATCACCTTAGATAAATTCAGATTTCTGGTTGACAAAAATTTTCCAGTTTTTCAACAGTTGTTCTCAAAATTTGACAGAAGGAATGTTTCCCACCAGACTCCTTGAAATCCTAAGTGTTTAGATTACCAGGAAAGTTTGTGTGAAAATTGATAGATTCTGTTAGCTGAAAATCTTGAAATCATGCGTGGCTCTCTGATCCCTCCGGAAGTATTTCACCCCCTCAAGTCTCAGTTTTTCCTTCAAGTACAACAAAGAAACATAATATTGCATTTAAGTGGTTGAGCTTATTTTGCACCATTCTGTATTCTTCAAAATTATTCTTTCATACTGCCTCTAGGTCTTGTTTTTTTTTTATTCGTTCAACTCAGATTAGTTCAATTCTTCTTCGTTGTCTCACAGATTCTACTCATTATCTTTTTTAGGAACTCATCGAGGCTTGGAGTCGTTTAAAACAACTCGCTCTGATGAGACAAGAGAAGCTGTTTGGAGCCCATGAGATCCAGCGATTCAATCGAGATGCCGACGAAACAGTGACTTGGATCACTGAAAAAGATGTTGTCCTCTCATCAGATGATTTCGGTCGCGACCTTGCCACAGTTCAAACCCTTCAACGCAAACATGAAGGAGTAGAAAGGGATTTGGCAGCTCTTGAGGACAAAGTCTCCACTTTAGGACAAGAGGCTGATCGTTTGTGTGGTATCCATGCCGATCACAGCGAGCAGATCCAGGCCAAACGCAGTGAAATTCAATCTTATTGGGAACGTCTTACTGCAAAATCCAAGGCAAGTTTATCTTATTTTCCTTGATACTCATGTAACTATTCATTCTGCGTAGTTGATCATCTTTAAAATTCTACTGTGTTGAGAAATTTAAGTTTTAGAAACAAACCAAAAAAAAAAAAATCCGTAGACTTCTGAAGATATGAAATCTAATGCTTCTTACTTAGAAGTGAGACGGTCTTTGAGCCTAGATTGAGAAAAAGCTTGGTCCATCAGACTGTCTGGAGGAATTATTGATATTACGGTACATTTAGCAATTAGAGGAAAGACGAAAAGTGAGAGAGTAACTAAGCATATCTTGCAAATCTATATCCTAGGATCTAAATTTTTTCGATATCTCTCTATTTTGTTGAATGAGAGCATTTCCAATGTATCTGTATCTTTTTCTTTTGTTTAGTTTTTTTTTCTCTTGTCTCCTTTGCTTTTGTTTCTTTTACTTCTAATCTTTTGTTTTATTATTTTAGGAGAGGCGCTCAAAACTTGATGAATCATATTATCTGCACCGATTCCTGGCTGACTATCGAGATTTGACATCATGGATCAATGATATGAAAGCAATTATTGCAGCTGATGAATTGGCCAAAGATGTTGCAGGCGCAGAAGCTTTGTTAGAGCGCCACCAGGAACACAAGGCAAGTTTCTTTTAATTTTTTTTAATGTCCTTAATTCATGTGTATGACCAACGCTCTGAGCTATCAGAGGAATCATTGAAAAATGAACCTATACATTCAGCTGATGAATAGTTTCATCTCCTGAAGCTTCCCTCATCTTTTATTGCATGGAATTTCAAAACTTGTTAGGAAAAATTCAGCATACGAAGAAAATTCTTCTATTATAAAGCACACTGCTCAAATTTTTTGATTTGACGCAAGCAGACTTCCGTTTTTCATTGACTAAGAAGTCTTCATTGACAACAAAGAGACTGCCAATTTATCGCACTTGTTACCTAAGTTGAGAAATTTTTAATGCATGTGAAACTTTAATGAGGAATGATACATGCCATGCTTACTTTTTTACCCTGTCTTTTGGTTCACGGCCAACATTCTTTCGATATCACAATTTTCTCTTCTTAAGAATAGTTACTGGAATTTATCTTCCTTTAAGGATGCCATTAGAAATTTTCAGCATATAATTTTGATTTTCTTTTCACCTTTCCAATTTTTAACTTTATCCTTTTTGACATTGATTCCAGGGAGAAATTGATGCGCGTGAAGATAGTTTCCGATCTACAGCTGAATCTGGGCAGCTCTTGCTAGAACGTAACCATTACGCAGCTGAGGATGTGAAGGAGAAACTTGTGTGTTTGGCCTCTGAGAAAACATCATTGATGCAACTGTGGGAGGAACGTCGTGTTCACTACGAGCAATGCTACGACCTGCAATTGTTTTACCGAGATGCCGAACAAGCTGACACTTGGACTGCTAAACAAGAGGTTTGTGTTACTTGTCATTGTAAATTTCAAACAGTTCACAGAATGAGTTGACAAGAACCTCCTGAACAGTGCAGCTGAAGTTTAAGACTAATTTATTATGGAGTTGTGAAAAATGTGTCTTTCGTTAAATGCTGCACTTTCTGCATACGCCTTCCTTCCAAAATAGTCCTCATTAAATGGCTGACTCCTAGACTAATGTTTTTCAATTTTGTTTTCCTTTAGGCTTTCTTGGCAAACACAGATCTTGGAGACTCCTTGGATAGTGTAGAGGCATTGATGAAGAAGCATGAAGACTTTGAAAAATCGTTGGCAGCCCAAGAAGACAAAATCAAGGCTCTAGATGATTTTGCTGACAAATTAATTGACGGAAATCACTATGCTGTTGAAGACGTAGAGCATCGTCGATCAATGGTAAGTAGCTGCCACCAAAACTCATAATTGAGTAATTGACACCCTTGTACATGGGTGTCCAGAGGATCCTACGAAGTTGTTACTTAAGAAAATTCAATTTGAGTTAGTTGATACCACAGCATAGAGGAAGAAAATCTGAAAATTTTGGCGCAATTTGACCCTGAAATCTCAAAAATTGATGCACGAGATGTGCGTAGTAGGCTTAGGTGCATAGTTTAAGCCTTTGAGCAAGTAGTCTTATTTTTGCAACTTATTACGGTAAATTTTTTCTAAAAAAATAGGTCCCTTTTCATAGATCCAGCCGCATGTAAGCAATTGAGAACTTAAGGCACAGGTCATCCTCAGATTGACCGAAATCCGCCAATTTTAATCTCAAAGAAGGTCCAAAAAAAATTTGGGGGAAGAAAATGAAAGCTGTGCTTGCCCCTAAGAATTATTCTCCTTCACTGAACCATTTTTTGACATTTTTGAAGTTGATTAATTCCTCAACTGAATGACCCGAGTGTAATGAAAGGCCAACTGTTATTTATGCCCTTTTCTTCCTTCTTCGTCGTAGCTCTGACTGTCCGTAATATTCGTTCTTACTTTCTTTCAGCTTTTGCAACGGCGGAAGAAACTTCTTGATGATGCTGCCAAGCGACGGGAGATGCTCAGTTACTCTTTCTGTCTTCAGCAGTTTGAAAGAGATTGCGATGAGACAAAAGGGTGGATTAATGAGAAACTTAAGTTTGCTACAGATGACAGTTATTTGGTAAGTTTTGTTTTTTGACGAGACCTTTTGATGGAAGATCTTTCAGTATAATTTGAAGAGTTTCTTGGTGAAAAGTAAACTCTCTCTCAGTCTATCTCAGAACACAACTTAAATGGTAAAAGGCAATCTATCTTAACAGTAAGTCCACATAGGGATCTTATCGATGGCTAATGTCGAATAGTGTGCATTTCTGACTGCGGCATTATAAATCTCCGCTCATATTACATTATTTTTGAATGATAATTATGCAACAGTTTTTCTTAAAATTTGTGTTAGTTTATCTCTGTGAGAATAGAATTTGACATTTTAAGACATTGCAATGGTGTTACTCTTGTTTCAACTATAGCTTTCAATATGAAACCTCGAATCTTATCTGTGAATGAGTGGTCGACAGTCATTCACTACTACTTCATGAAATAATAATAGATATTAGTATTTACAAACAGTACTGATCATCACCAGGAAGCCTTTTGAAAAATTTCGAAAGCCCAGAACTATTTGCATCAGTTTAATTTTCTATTAACTTGATATATTTTTAGGACCCCACAAACATAAATGGCAAAGTTCAGAAGCATCAGAATTTCGAACAGGAATTGAATGCCAACAAATCAAGAATGGAAGAAATCACCACAGCCGGCCAGAACTATATCAATGCCAAGCATTATGCATCAGGTATTATAATTATTTTAGTCATTACTTATCATTCATGATTTCTCTCTAACATAGCATCGTCATTATTACATAGGAGATATTACACATTTTTTTTTTTTTTTTTTTTTTTTTTTTTTTTTTTTTTTTTTTTAAAATTTTGTCAACACTGGGGCCACGATGTGTTCCAACATAGTTTTATGTATTTGTTCCCCCAGAGTTAGAAGAAGATGTGGAAAAAAAAGGCAAGCTTTAGCGAACAATTGAAAAAAATTCCTAACTGAACGACAAGAATGTTAATTGAGATTTTCTCCAGAGATTCATGTCCAGCAGGCTGATTGATAAAATTGGTAGACAAAGCGATAAACAAAAAATAGAAAGAGGATATGGAGGGATCCCTTTGGTGGAAGCGGGTGGTTGAAATGGACGAAAGAGGTAGGTAATAGGCCAATTAACGGCAACCCACGAGATACTCTACACGAGATTCTCCCTTAGTCTATGGGAACCACCCATTTCAACCAATTGGATCACTATGCAGTAAGACCTCCATTTATCGGATTTCACGGGACCAGAGGCCAAACCCGTTAAATAGCGGAATCCGCTAAATCGCGCTAGTCGGTCCCGCTGAAGGGACCAGAGGATCGATCCGTTAAATCGCGATCTGATAATTCGAGGTCTTACTGTATACTTCTTATGTCTTCTTTGGTGAGAGCTTTGTCTTTCAATTTCAACAATTAGCCTGCAGGGCGAAGAGGATTATTTTTCATTACCTCATTTTAAATCTTGGAGTATAACATATATTGCCTCAATAGCTAACAATTTGCTCTGTTCGCATTAAAAGATCGCATACAAGCTCGCATGGATGAGATCGTCCAACTTTGGGAAACGCTAGTTGCAGCAACGGACAAAAAAGGCTCGAAACTTCAAGAAGCCTCACAACAACAGCAGTTCAACCGCACTGTGGAGGATATCGAACTGTGGTTGTCTGAAATTGAAGGTCAGCTGTTGAGTGAAGATTATGGCAAAGTAAGTTTTGTTTTTATGAGAGTTTATTCCTGTCTCCTGAATATTCCAACATGCTCACAATCAGCCATTGTAATCTATTTAAGTAGTTCATCGCTGCATAGCAGGAATAGTGCTTTACAAGCGCAGTTGCCTCAACTAGTTGTAGCTGGGTACATTATGGCATCAATACTCTTGTAATAATCTAAAGCACTGTTCAAGCTGCGACCTATACCCTAAGCCACATCATTTTTTAGAAAATGTTGCATGCGTTTAAGTCATCGACTATTTTCCAAGATGCTCGAAATGCAAGTGTACCCTCTTTTTTCCTTCAATAATCAAGGTTCAGGAGTAGGAAATTAATTTTTTTGCTCACTGTCTTTTGAGCATTCAGAATTATCATGCTAACCGAATTTCCCTCCGTTAGTATATTTCTGACATAAGATGTTAGACCAAACCTTTTTAACCATTCTTTTGCATGGATTTTGATGACAACAACTTATATTTTTAGGATTTAACAAGTGTGCAAAATCTACAAAAGAAGCATGCTCTCCTGGAAGCAGATGTTGGTTCTCATCAAGACAGAATTGAGGGGATCCGTATCGCTGCCAATCAGTTCATCGAACGAGGTCATTTCGACGCTGATAACATCCATGCTAAGCAGGTATGATTATTTTTCCTCCATGATGATTTTCCACTACCTCATTACTTATTTTACACGATTTTCCTTATTGCTTTTCTCAAAATGTTGAATTTTTAAGTTTGGATGTATTAATAAAATAAAAACTAATCAATTGAATTCAATTGAGCATAAAGTGGTTACTTATGGTGCCACCAACAATCGCTGTAGAATCAGGCAAAATGTGCCTCATGGTGGGGGAGAAAAATCAGACAATTATAACACGGCTAAGAGGGGCTAGCCTTTCTACCATTTGTCGCTAAAAACACCCAAAAGTTCAAAAATTGATCTGTTGGTAGTGTTGCACATTTTAATTGCGATTCCTTCAGGTCCCTCGATCCTGTTGAAATTGATTTTTTTTTAATTCCACTTGTATGTTTCCTTTTGTAGACTGCCGTCTGCGATAGATATGCAAATCTCCAGAAGCCCATGGCCATTCGTAAGCAAAGGCTTCAAGAATCGTTGCAAGTGCAACAACTTTTCAGAGACGTCGAGGATGAAGAAGCTTGGATCAGAGAGAAAGAGCCTATTGCAGCCTCAACAAACAGAGGTTAGTTTATTCATTACATTCAGGTTGTCTTCTCACCAAGATTTCTATTAATCACTCAGTAATCAAACAGGCAAGCATAACGTTTGACCTTTTATGAGATCGTTTGGTTTTCTTACATTTCTCAAAAGGCAAACCTGATTCCTGGTGACTAAGTAAAAAGTGCCTGCTACGCTTTCAATTTGGAAATTCACTGTACAAACAATGTAAATTATGCACTTTGAAATGTATTTTGAACATCTCTGATGTGC
The DNA here is from genome assembly GCF_918797505.1 of Bemisia tabaci. NCBI lineage: Eukaryota > Metazoa > Arthropoda > Insecta > Hemiptera > Aleyrodidae > Bemisia > Bemisia tabaci. The sequence continues at coordinate 7,145,120 of NC_092794.1, forward strand.
TCCAATAGTTTTTTGTGGGATTTTACTGATATGAAATTAATTAAAAAATTTACTCAGTTGTTTGTATCTCTTGCTAGTAACAGATCCATTTTACAAATTACAGCCGCATTATAAAATCTTCCAGCCTGCCTTTGAAAGTTGCTTGAAATTAACATAATTTTCCAGAATTTTAAGGCATTAACTCTCTCAGTTTTATTCTTATAGTTTTATCAAGTTCTCAAGCTCTTGCCACATTAGAATTTAATATTTGTTTATTTTACCGCAGGTCGAGACCTCATTGGTGTCCAAAATCTGATCAAGAAACATCAAGCTGTTTTGGCTGAAATCCACAATCATGAAAGTAGAATTGACGCTGTGAAACAAGATGCCGAGAAAATGATCGCTGACAATCACTTTGCTGCAGATGAAATCAAGAACAGAATTGCCAATCTCGACCAGCATTGGTCTCAGCTGAAGGATAAAGCATTACAGGTTAAGATATGAAATTAAATATTGAAGTGATGTGTAAATTGAAGCCCTCCATGTAAAAATGTCAGTTATTCCCGTCAATATGCATTGCATCTGTCAGTTTTACAAATGACAATGCAAGTCTTGACTTGGTGGCATGATGTTAAATTCATTTTTTGATGTACATTCATCTCTACATTCTCCACTTCTACATACCCACAAATTTCATCTCTTAAAATACCCATTTTCCTCGTTTTATGGAAACTTAAAAACATACAAAAGCAGTGTTATTTTATCCTTTATCCAAGCGTATTTGTTTAGATTTTTAAGCAGTATTTTTGAATTTTGAAAATTTCCTCTAAAGAACTACTGTTTCATATCTGGGATATTGTTCATTATCAGGGATTTTTTTCAATACCAGAATATAGTAATATGTACACCCCAAGTAGCAGTGATTGCAAAATGTTGCAATTTGATTGGAGAATGTATCTCGATTTTATCAACAGCGATTTATTGCAATATCATCGAACAAAAAATCTTGATAAATCGAGCTAAAATTTCGATTTTCTCGAATGCACAATGTGTCGTAATATTATGGCAGATAAAATTGTGACAAGATCGAGAATAATTGCTTAGATGTTGATGATCCGTGCGATTTTATCGCCAAAAAATCGTAAAAAAATCACAACTTAATTTCAAATTATCTTGATTTTCCCGTTGTAAAAAGCTACTTGGGACGTGGAAAAGTTGATTAAATTACCTTAAGTAAAATATGATAGTAAGCAAGGTAGAAATAAAAGTTAAAATGACTTATTGGATCAAAGGCAAGGCATCTCCTCTTTTATCATTTATACTCCAAACATTTTTTCCGCTTCTTCTCACTTTCAATACTTGTGTTGTATTGTTACAGCGCAAACAAGACCTTGAAGATTCTCTCCAAGCTCATCAGTACTTTGCTGATGCAAATGAAGCAGAATCCTGGATCAAAGAGAAAGAGCCAATCGTTTGCAATCAAGATTACGGAAAAGATGAAGACTCTTCTGAAGCTTTATTGAAGAAACATGAGGCTTTAATGTCTGATTTGGAAGCTTTCGGAAACACTATTCTCAGTCTCCGCGAGCAGGCACAAGCTTGCCGTGTAAGTCTATTTCAGTTAGAATTTATCTCGTTCTTTCTATTTTTCCTTATAGGAGTCAGCTGTTAATGCCACAAAGCTCCAAGGGCTGAATAGATTTCTTGCTATTGATGTACAGTTTTACAAGGTGGGGGAGTGTTCAAAATATGCTGAGTATGTTCTAAATGGGTCTTTTTTTTCTTCTTCTTGCTTGAATCGACATCTGCCCTCAATTTGTTTTATGAGACTAATAGTATCTTTCGTTGAAAATTTCAACTGAAAGGATTGATAGTTTTTCTTTTCAAAAGTACAGAATTACACCAAAGGTGTCTTTGACGATTAATATAAATTATTCATCATTATTCATTAGCCAAGGCATCATGTATTCTTGACCTCACATGTGAGTTTTTATGAATTTCCTTTATTTTCTTTGTATTCAGCTATGTCCTCAAAGATAGAATCCTAAATTCTTCGTGAGTATATTATTTTGATAAGGTATGTGTTTTGCTGATGAAATTCTATTTTTTGGTTTACAGCAACAGGAAACCCCGGTAATTGATGTTGCCGGAAAAGAGTATGTGGTTGCCTTGTATGATTACACTGAAAAATCTCCTCGTGAAGTATCTATGAAGAAAGGCGACATACTTACTTTACTAAACTCCACAAAGAAGGTTAGTAGTGTTAGTGCTTTAACCCTTTCCGGTCCGGGGTCATTTTGCCACGGCCGCCGTAGCAGGTCCGCATGCTTTTTTCGGAAATCAGCCGATACTAGCTCCCAGAGAGTCCACTAGAGGCTGTCAAACGCTGGCGGGTTCGGAAATATTTGACAACTGATCTGCACACAAGTTAAAACTTTTGGGCTACTCTATCCGACATCGGATCTGAACCGGTTTTTTTGCAATGTCATATATATCCAACTTCGGACTGGAAATGCAGTAGAACTCTACGTAGGAAACAAATCTGCTGAACTAACATCCTGGGATGTTAAAATCTGACTACCCTAGAATATTGATATGAATGCTCCGGCTGTCATCATAACATTCTTGCGACACTGAATTAACAACAGAAGGGCTCGAATCAACATTCTGGACTTGTCAGAATACTCCCGGGTTGTTACTAGAGTAATTACTTTTCCGTTCAGTTTTCTTCAAAGTAACCTTTGTAAGTAAGGTACCCTTGTTTTGATTAATTTGCAGCTTTCACTCTTAATTCAAGTGTTACAGCTTTACCCCAAAATTTTATCATTCATTTTAGTCACAGGGTCTAATTTTAAGAGCCTTCAGAATTTTCTGGCAAAAATATTAATTTTCAGGCGCACTACACCTACTGCCCTCGGTAAAGTTGGAACAGTGCTGGACTTTAAGCTCTTGAAATTTTCCTTAGATCAGTATAGAAGAGTCTTAGGAATATAATCCTTTGCATATACTTGTTAGTATTTGTGCCTATTTAGTTTGGCTGTGCATTCACCTTTTGGTATTTGTCTTCAACAGGACTGGTGGAAAGTTGAAGTCAACGATCGTCAAGGATTCATCCCTGCAGCTTATGTTAAGAAAATCGAGGCTGGGCTGACTGCTTCCCAACAGAACCTTGCAGACAGCAGTTCCATCTCTGCTCGTCAAAACCAGATTGAAACGGAATATGATCACTTACTGGCATTGGCCCGTGAGCGTCAGAACAAGCTTAATGAGACTGTCAAGGCTTACGTTTTAGTTCGTGAAGCTGCAGAATTGGCTGCTTGGATCAAGGATAAGGTAGGCTAATGTCTACTTTGATAATTACTCAGGGAAACTGCTTTATGATCACTAATTTATCATTATGTTTTCATTTTAAATCTCATTCCCTGAAAAAAGTATGTGGAATATACTTCACAGTCCCGAGGAAAAGGGGCCGTGGTCCACAAAACTCAAAATTGAGTTATCGATGTTAGAGTGTTGAGGAGTGTTTAATGAATACTTTGCTACAAAAAAAGCGCATTAATTTCAATCCAAACTGAAAAAATGACTGTTTGAAGTTCACAATTATAAAAATACAATTCTGCGGAAACTTAAAATTCTAGTCCACTGGGCTCAACGTACAAAATCACTCGATTACAATGCAAATTCAAGACCTTGTTGTCATCCTTCCTCCACTGGGGAAAAAAGCCCTACAAACACAGTAATGATTAAGCTCGAAGGATGAACACAAAAAAAAACGAAGATGAGATTAGAGAGACAATTCTTTTACTAGATGAGAATGGTAAATTAGCACAATCAATGAATCAAATTTTCACATCAATTTACTGTTAAAAAAAAAAAAAAAAACAGATGCTTTCTACTACTTATCTATCTTCTTCTTCTATATTATTCCATCGCAGAGAAGCACATATATGTTCAAATTGTATGAATTTGATCCCTACCAGTGATCAATGTATTGTAACATGTTCATAACTGTCAATTATTTTTTATCAGCCGCTTTGACGTCCCTATTCTTTTTGTGTAATCATTTTCCAGGAAAATCATGCTCCTGTTCAAGATGTCATTGAAACAGTTGATCTGGAACAAGTTGAGGTAATGCAAAAGAAATTTGATGATTTCCAAACCGACCTCAAAGCGAACGAAGTTCGTCTTGCTGAAATGAATGAAATCGCTATGCAGCTCATGTCCCTTGGCCAAACTGAAGCTGCCCTAAAAATTCAAACTCAGTTGCAGGTACAAAAATTCAAATGTATTTTAAGTTTTAGTTACTTTGAAGTTCTTTGGTTCTTTAACATTTTCCTCTAAGAATACAGTGTGATCTGAAGATTTTATGAATGCAATCATTTCTCCGTAATCCTTGTTTGTCCTGCTGCATTGTTCTCGCAGTGTTTTTTCCTCTTCTCACCAGGGATAATATAAAAATGGAGAAGAAGAATTGCTCAATAAGTATACAGCAGAGCAAGACCTCCTTGTATACTTATTTTAGTATGAGCAAGTTTCCTCAAAGGGCAGGTCCTGTTTAAGCAGGCTCTAACAGTCGAATTGGTTTTATTTTCTTGCTGGTCAACACGATCAATTTATTGCTGGGTCAAGAGGTTATATAAAGGATAGTTTCCTTGTTGACTGAGATGTAATGGTATTGTCTCATCTTATTTTGTATCCTCAATATTTCCTTATAAATAAGATTATTCTTGTATGGTTGAACACCTTTTTTTGACAAAATTGTTATACACTAACCACGGTATACACTTTTTTTATCTTTTAAACTGATCGAGTCAACTCAATGTCGTTTTCATGCAGGATTTGAATCAAAAATGGACTTCTCTGCAACAAGTGACCCAAGAACGAGCCACTCAGCTTGGGTCCGCCCATGAGGTTCAAAGATTCCACAGGGATGTTGATGAAACGAAAGATTGGATCCAAGAAAAAGAAGAGGCTCTCAGCAACGAAGATCTTGGTAAAGATCTCCGCAGTGTCCAGGCATTGCAAAGGAAGCATGAAGGGCTAGAACGAGACTTAGCTGCATTAGGAGACAAGGTAATTACACACATCACTAAAACATTCAACTAACCAAGAGTGGCGGTAGCCACCCCCGGTCGAGAAAAAGGACGTCCTACTAAAATACTAATACATTCAACTGCTCATATATGTGAAATCCTTTTTCTAAATTAAGAGATTCGTCGAGTATCCACTGAACCAGCATTACAGGTTTTTTTTTTCTTTTTTTCTCCTCTACCTTTACCTTCCCCTCTCTTTCCCTTCTCTTAGTGACTGTCTCAACAAGCATTTGTGACAGGTATTTTGTTGGATTTGAATAAGACACCTCAAACCATGATCGTTGGTATAATATGAAAAAAAATAGAAGCAGACGTGATGTCAAATTTATGAACAGTCAGGAAGAACTTAGGAAAGTTATCAATGAAAAGTCAGGAAAAAGTCTGAAAATTTTAAAATGAAGGGAAAATTTTTACCTGAGCTGAGACACTTCCTGACGTGACCTTTGGTTTTTATTTTTAACAATCAATGTTCTTGTCTGTGCAGATTCGTCAACTGGATGAAACTGCGAACAGATTAATGCAAACCCATCCTGAGACTGCCGAACAAACTTACGCCAAACAAAGAGAAATCAATGAAGAATGGACTCAGCTGACCGCCCGAGCCAACAGCCGAAAGGAAAAACTCCTCGATTCGTATGATTTGCAGCGTTTCTTATCTGATTATCGCGACTTGATGTCATGGATTGGCTCCATGATGGGACTTGTCTCCAGCGATGAGTTGGCATCAGACATAACTGGAGCTGAAGCTCTTCTCGAACGACATGGGGTAAGTTTAATTTTGATGTCATTCATTTTTTCACAAAAGTGACAGAAATTCATAACTAGTATGAATATCAAAGTAATCAGGAAAATTAGAGGTAACTTTCAACCTCAAAAAAGTAAGTTGAGTTCACTTACTTCCGTATTTCTACCCTTAATTTTTTCAATTCATTTTAGTAAAAAAAGTAGGGCTGTGCGAGTACTCGAATTTCGAGTCGAGTCGAGCCGAGTATCGAGTACTCGACTCGGCTCGAAAGTTAGGTTAGGTTCGAGCGAGTACTCGAACTCGGCTCGAGTGTCAATAACACGAGTTTTTTCGAGTATTTCGAGTTTTTTTGAACCGGAAACGCCGAAAGAGTCCAACTTCCAAATATTTCAATCATACTTAAATTATTGTTAGTGTTGCCATCATTTTACGATTGAATAACATCAGAGTCTCGTCGGCAAATTTCTACCATCCGCAGCGCCAACACGCTACCGCCCGGCGATTTCCTGCCGCCCGCGGTTTGTAACTACACGGAGTCATATGAGCGCATTTATGCGTGCGACAAATTTCAACCTGCGGCGGCGACCGCCGCTTGGAAAACTGAAAGTGAGTACGTGTTTTGGACCTTTTGCGCTCCAGAAAAACGGTGTCGCGGCGGCAGAAAAAAGGTGCTGCGGCTACAAAAATATGGATCGCGCGATTCCAAAAAACGTCGCGGCGACGCCGCGCCACGCCGTTTCTTGCCAAGTTTGGTCCTCTTTTCAAATTAAACCGCGGGAAGTTATTTTAACGCGTTACTGCCGAACATTTTGTAATTTTAGTGTAAATCCTTCCTAATGTGTCATTGTCAATAATTATTACTATCATATTATGAGTCTTGCTTGGAATTATTTGTTGTAGAAAATAGATTAAATCACGTTTTAAAACTCAAAATTACTCGAACTCGACTCGAGCTCGACTCGGCTTGAGGGTCATTTTCAAAGCTCGAAAAAGCTCGAACTCGGCTCGACTTAGTGAAAAAATACTCGAACTCGGCTCGAATCCAAAAAACCAGGCTCGCACAGCCCTAAAAAAAAGCGCAGAAATTATTCTTGTTGAAGACAAGCATGCACAAAGTTAACCTTGCAAAACAATAAATTTTTATTTCTATTTTGATTTTTTTCAAATCTTCTCTTAGTGTTCTCATAGGTCCTCTGATTGAAGTAAATACATAAAAAAAAAAAAAATTATAGAAGCAGTTTTTTGGAAGGGTGATCCAATAGTTCAGACTTCGTCACTCCCCCCTTCTCCCTCCCCTGAATTATTCATTTTTATTTCGCCTCCAAATTTGAAACTGAAAATATACTCTCCCTCCAAAGTGGCTTTTTAATTAGTGTGTACATAATTTCATGAAATTATTCTTCCCGGAAAGAATGGACTCTAACTTAAAATTTACTTTTGGCAACCCATCTTCCCTTGTTATAACACACTTTTGGAAAGGAAAGAAAAAATATACACATGCTAAAAAGCGAGTCAAGTAGGCTAGAAATTTAATACAGGACTCTAAAAAGGATTACAGAATTAGGGAATAAAAGAAAAGATTTTAAGTTAGTTAGTCGAGTTAAATTTGATTTATCGAAAAATAGTGTTCATGAAAGATGACCCAGACTGTCGAAACATAAACTATGCTAGGAAGTTGACTGTGATTCCAACTGTGATGTGTATTCCATGCAAGGCAACAAATTACAATATTTGGTGTATTTTTCTAGAGTCTACGAGCTGAGATTGATGCTCATTATGGGCTTCCGCAGGTACAACCTGAATTTCGTGTAACGTGATGGTTGTAATTGTGTATCCGTTTTTGTCGCGCTTCTTCTTTAACATTTTGTGCCTCTTTGATTTTATCAGGTCTCAATTAGGGTGTCTACTCACTAGAGCTAAGAAAACGAATTTTTTATTCAGAGCTACCACGGTGAAGTGGAGGCTGGTACAGCAATAGCAATTAGGAATAAAACACCAAAAATGTGTAAAATATTCATGTGTTTTTATGAACTAAGGTATCCTAACCATCAAAAAAAAGAGAAGGAAGAAATGTATTGTATTTAAGAATTCGTCTCTGGAGCTCAAAAATGACCTCCTGAATTAGCCAGAGAACGGAATTTCTAAACCTGGTGTACCATCAGTTGTTTTTACGATTGCGCAACTATTTCCCATATTGCAAGAGGCCAGTAGTCTAAAAAAACAAGAATTTTTTGCTTGATAGTAAGACTAAAATTTAGAGAAAATTTCTTTGGATGACACCCATGAAGCAAAAGCATCTAAATTTCTTAACTCTGAGGAACATCATGCACAATTTGAGAAATATCTGATGGTACTTATTAGGTTTTGAGTTTCCACTCTTCATTCATTTTCTGAGATGAGTCACTATTTTATTACCATCCTCTTACCCTGCTCAAATCAGTCTCTCAACTATCTCCAGAATACAATTAGAATCTCTGATAATTTTTTTAAGGAACATACTTGCTGTAGGAGACATATTTTGTCAAAAAGTTTTATATGTGATCATTTAAGTAAGAAGTGAAAACCTAGAGTTTCTCTCCAAGCCACAATCACTCTTCACCAGGTCGATATACTCCAGGATTAAGAAGTCACACTCCCCTGATCTAGAAACTTTGAATATGTCTTTAGTTTTTCAATATTTAATGTCTCCACAGAAAAAAGAAATAAGTTTGTCTATAATGAGTTGAAACTTACTTCATGCTTGTCAAAGATGTAGTGTTAGGAAATTCTTATCTATATAATTGCCTCCTAAATCTTTAGATAAAGAAATAAGGAATTAATAAAGGAAACAAAATATGAGATGTCTTGAGTTTATCAAGAGTTTTTTTTTTTTTTTTTTTTTTTTTTTTTTTTTTTTTTTTAATACATTAGTAGACACCCTGAGCATTGTTGAAATATTTCTTTCTCTTCTGCAAATCAAAAGCTTCTGAACGCTTAAGCTCTTAACATTGAGTTGCATAAATATGTAGTTGCCACAACTTGTTCTTGCTATTTTTTGGGCGCACTTATGCTGAAAAGAAGTATGTGCATAGGGTTTGCGCGCAACTTAGTTCCTTTTAGCATAAATACGTCCATTTAATAGTCATGACACAAGCCCTTGCATAGAAAATTTTAATTGCTCTGACTCGCTAAAGGTTTCATTCCAAAATTAATGCTGGCTGCTCTGACCGATAGGAACTTGTTGCTTCACATTCGTTTCTAAGACTCAGTATCACAAGGAGTCTGATCGTAGGATTAAATATTTTGTATTTTCGATTGCTACTGATATAGCTGCTTTCAAAATAAATCTGTGGTGTTATGAAATGTTTTCTCAGCATGCTCAACTAAAAAAGAATAGGTTTTTAACATTGAGATTGCTCCCTCTTCAGAGACTTTATAAGTGTAGGCAAATATTCAGACAAGATGGAAAATTTGCAATGATCCTTTTGTAAATCTACCACTTGAATTGACAGCAGATGAAACATATAAAAATTTTGTCAAGTGTTGGGAAGATTTCATAGAGTACCTATAGGAAATATCTTTTATTCACATCTCTTTGCGTTTCAAAACATGACATGACTACAATTGCTCTATATGACGCTGAAAGCTGTCTTAAAGTTAAAAGCAAAATGAGCTTTTGCCTGTTGCAAAGCCAAGTCAAATGTGCTGTTTCAAAATAATTCAGAAAGTTAGGTGCAATCTAATTTTTTGCACACTAATTGTTATTCCTGTGAAGGAGACTTTAAAACCTCTCATAGTCAAAGCTTTATTTTTGAGCCCTGTTCTTCGGAATCAGAAAGTAGAAGCATTCAGAGGATCAAACTTTTTCAGCTGCCAACCTCTATTGTCTCTTCATGCCATTATTTGAATACCAAACCCTCAAATGTATTGTCCTCAATGGGTCCTTAAATTATGAAATCATTCTAGCATTGTAAGTAGCTGAGAATACTTATAATGCACCCAACTTTTTCACCAAGTTTGGTGTAATTGGAAAGGATATTGAAGAGAAATATCCCCATAATCAACGAAAATTAGTAGACTGTAACCTCATTTCTTGTAATTTTTTTCATGAATTATTCGTACTCGTTAGCTTGATAATAATTGTTTAAGTTTTGGCTTAACACTCACAATTTGTAGCTTTTCTATATTTTAAGACAAAACGTATTAGTCGTTCACATTCATTTCACCTTAACTATCTTACCAAAAGTCAACTCTGCTGCAGATTGTGACTAGTGAATGCTGAATTTGAAACTGTTTAAATGTAAGAAATTAATCGCCCTTCAGAAGATTAGAGAATATGCATAGAAACTCTAAATAACCTGATTCATTTGATCTCTTCGTTGCTAAACCTTCACCCATTTTGTCTTGGTGACTTATCTTTCATTATTGCCTTCCTTGGCTCTGAAAATCGTATTTTCCTCCAACTAGTTTAATATAATTCCTTTTAAAGTGAAGAAATGATTGGTTTGCTTTGTAATTGCTTAATGCAATTATAATCTCTTTCCCAGCAAGTATGTGCGATGCACCTCAAAAATGATTTTACCTTTACAGGAACATCGTACGGAGATTGATGCAAGGGCTGGAACATTCCAAGCATTCGAAATGTTTGGACAGCAACTTCTGCAGTCTGGCCATTACGCAAGTGTCGAGATCCAAGAAAAGCTGGAAAGCATGGCTGAGGCTCGTCAAGAATTGGAAAAGTAAGTTTACCCAATACAACTCATTAATATTTCAAAGATGAACAATTATTTTTGTTATATGTGGCCCCTCTCTCTAAAATTGTTTTATTTTATTGCCTCGTTAATACTCCTATGACTTCATTTCACAGAAAAATATCATGAAAATTGCTCATATTAATGATAAGTTTACTTTAATAAAATCCTGTTCTCATTTGAGTGCGGCACTTGCGCAGCAGAATAGGCTCTTTTTCCCAATTGATTTAAAGTGCAACTTATTTGCATTTATTTTAAGCACTTAACATTTCAGGAATCAATCAGACCCATTTGTAGAGACCCTAGATTTCATTTATACTTTGAATGTTTTTAGAGCATGGGTTGCCCGACACCTGCAACTGGATCAATGTCTGGAACTGCAGTGGTTCAACCGTGACTGTGAATTGGCCGAGAATTGGATGGCAGCTCGTGAAGCTTTCTTGGCCGCTGATGAGGTTGATTCAAAGGGTGACAACGTGGAAACTTTGATCAAAAAACACGAAGATTTCGACAAAGCTGTCAATGCTCACGAAGAAAAGATTGCTGACGTACAAAGATTTGCTGATCGCTTGATTGCTGCTGAGCATTACGCTGCGGTTCCTATCAATGACAAGAGAGAGCAAGTGTTAGAACGTTGGCAGCATCTCAAAGAAGCGCTCTTCAAGAAACGATTCAAGCTTGGCGAATCGCAGACCCTTCAGCAGTTCAGCCGTGATGCTGATGAATTGGAAAATTGGATCGCAGAAAAACTACAGCTGGCAACTGAAGAAAGTTACAAGGTTAGTGTTGAATTTATTGTTGATTTAACACCATTTCATGTGACAAATGTCATGCTATTCCTTTCCTTTCCTTTCCGAAAAATTATCAAAAAATACATAAGAACTTAGAGTTTTAAAAAAATATAAATTACTGAATGTAACAAATATTTAAATATAAAATATAACAAAATCTAATGCAAACAAATGATTGTATTCTTTATACTTTCAAAGGTCCCTTGCCTTTGGGACTATCACACTCACAATTATGTTTTGATAACATTTTTCTTCTAACCGATTAAAATATTTTTCTTTATGATTTATTCTGAAGGATCCTGCCAATATTCAGTCAAAACACCAGAAGCACCAAGCATTTGAAGCTGAGCTTGCTGCTAATGCTGACCGAATTCAAAGTGTTCTTGCTGTTGGACAGAATCTCATTGACAAGCACCAATGCGCTGGATCCGAAGAAGCTGTCCAGGTAATTTCCTCTTGGCAAAAAGGAAGTGTTAATTTTCTTATTCTTTCAGAAAGGCTTTTTATCCTTGTGATAACTGACGGAGACGAGAAGTTTTGTCAAAAATAAATTGTTATTAAACGGAAGATTGTGATGCAGAAACTGCTAGTTTTAACATTACAGAGTCACTAGATTTGCACCAGTTAATTTCTTGGTGATTACATTGGTGACCTAAGTGATGATTCTGATTACATTAGGGCTAACAAGCTTCAGGATAGTCATAATTCTTTCCATGCACTTCAAGTAGATCCTTAGTTGCGATTTTTTTTTATAAATTACTTACAAACGATAAAATAACAATGAAATGTGCTCAACTACACCAACTTCTCATTTATACATACCTGGGATTAATAAACTTGAAAAGCCGCGTCCATGTCCAACACCGAGGACATCTTCAAAAGGACAAAAATTTATGTTGGAAATTGGAGAGGTAAAGGAGTGCCGTAAATAGGGATGTTTAACTTCTTTTGTGCAAGGATCTAGATAAACCTGCGAAACAATATAAAATACATTGGTACAGGGACACAGTGAGCACGATACATTTTTAAGAAAACAAATCAACAAACTTAAACGCAGATCAGTTTAAATATGAGAACTAGAATTTCAACTTTCTTCTTTTTACATAAGTCTGTCTCAATGAAAAGAGACCTCAGTCGAGTTGAGCCAAATTTTTTGACACAAGAAGATTTGAAAATGAGAACTTTCTGTCAAAATTAAAATAAATTTTTATCTCTTTTCGATTGAATCAATCCTAAAAAATGTCACAACTCATAAAATCTCAATTTGCATAAATTTGTTTCTTGAGGCTGCCGCTACACATATTGCATGAATTAAGATATAAAGAGAGTGTGCCAGCATTGATCAGATGAAAAAAATCAACATCTTTTTGAGGGATCAAATTGCTTCCTTACAAATCAATCTGGAACTGTTCTCAAATTTACAATAATTAGGTATTTCGAAACATTGCTTTAAGCCTACAGATTGAGCTAAAAATAAACTTCCGGCTATTTTGAATAATTTTTAGCTATTTTAAGCATTTTCCCCCTTGTGAATAAGTTGAATGGAAAATTTCATTGAGTGGCTGATGATTTTGGAAGGGTGACGGTAAGTATAAGTTTTTGATACAATGAATTTTCCCTCTTTTTTCTGGAAATTTTGTCTAGGTTTCTTTGACTGACAAAGGGTCATCGCGAAAACCAACATTACCTCAGCAATGTTTCCTAGGGAGGCAGCTAAGAGTCCTTTTTGGCTAAATGCTAGGTTAGTTATTGAAGACCTTAGGAAGTATGACTGAAGAGGGCCATCCAACATGCGAATATCCCATATTTTTAAATGACGATTAGTGTCGCTTGTTGCCATGTAAAGTCCCTTGGTATCGACAGCTACTGCTGAGACCGGCTGTTCGTGCACTAGCATTTTGGCCACAGGAGTGCGCACGTTGGGGCTCCACATGGTTACCACTCCTAAGAAAAACAATGCAAATTAATTATAACTGAAAGATAGAAAGATCATTAAGCTACAAATTTGCATTTCATTTTCAAGTTTAGTAAATTTAGTATGTATACTTGTGACCATCCACAAGAAAAAGATCCCTTGTAATGAAAAACTGAGCTATTGGGACTACCAGTTGGAGGAGTGTTTAAGAAATACATACGCTCACAAGCTCATAAAGGTCAAACAAAATCGGAGTTGCAACAGTCGGAAATTTGCCGTTCAAAACTTAGGTTTGAGGAAAGTTATTTGAAATTATAATCCACCAAGTTTGGAGTTCAGAATTTTTAAACTAAAAACGCAACTTTATATCAATGCTTTGGTGGCACAAAAATTGACTGCACCACTTATAACGTATTATTCATTGACAAATCAACAATGAGTCCTGTTTTATTTGGCACAATGATCGTACAAATATTTTGTGACAAAGCAGAACATTCCCATTTTGTTTGACTGTTACCAAATATTCAGGGGCGGACTATACTAAATTGAAATTTTTTTTGCTCAGCATTGCAATTGTGTTGTAACATATTAGTGTGCAAAAATCGGTAACAATCAGAGGAAGCTTCGAGCAGGTTCCAGAAACTGTTCTGTAGTCCAATCTGAACCACCTGCTGATCAAATTTGCATAATTTTGAACAAGTTATAAAGCCACGGTCGGACTGGAAAGTTGAAAAATATCAGATAATCATTTTGAGTGGGGATCAAAAATTGTGATTTTGCTTTTATTAAAATTATTTCCAAAACATTTGATCGGAGTTGTTTAAAAAATCTCTTAATTGTGATGTCTTATGTTATTCAGAGTAACATTTTCCTAATTCTTGTCCCTCAGAAAAAAATAAAGACAGCTATATGCTGTGGTTCACTCAGACATGTGATGACTCTCCAACCATGTTTTTTCAATAATTTATCCTGAGAGACTGATTAAGTAATTCCATTCCGCAGTTGATGAAAAGAAATGTAATTGTACGACATGGATGGTAGACTGTGCGATGTGTTAATGATGATAAATGAGTTCAGTACCTCGTGCATGCCCGCAGCATAAAATAGCATTGTACGGATTCTGGGTCATTATGTTCAATCGCCCGTACTTCGTATTGAATTGAGCAACCATTTTTCCGACAGAAACATCCAACCATGATAGATAGCCAATTTCACTCTGTAAAAAAAGGTTGACAATTAGTGAATATGAGAACCTTTCGGACCAAACACCAAATACAGGTATGTGCTATTTGCTTCTGCAAAAAAAGAAAAAAAAAGAAAAGAAAAACTCGATTTCCCACACTCAGAAAATAGAATCATTTCAGTTTCATAGGAATATTTCATGGAAATTAGAAGTGATAATTTCTTGCTGAGCTTGAACCTTGACTTTTTAAGCATTATCGAGAAAACAGCACAGGCTGTAGACTGTGTTTGCTCCAAAATGTGGTTGACAATGCATCATATTTTAAATGATGCACAGTTTAGCTTTGCTTCATTTTTCATGATTCTGGTGATTTTCTCATGTAAAACCTCCATAAATGAACTGAAAACCCATAACAAACCCATTATTTTCCATGTAATGTTTAATTATCACTGAACACAAAATTGGAACATGCAGAGACATTACTACAGGGAATGGTTACTTATGTCGCAATAAACTTTTGATCAGCATGATATGCTGGACCATATGCAAAAGTCACAGCCCATTATACAAGGAGCCATTCTTCATGGGTTTGCGTCATGCGTTTAGTCCTTTGAACAAGTGACATTATAATTCTAATTTAATTTTATAAATACTTAAAACGACTTACTCCACTGCATAGCAGAAAGTGATACGGCAAAAATTCTAATTTCAGCACTTTGTTCAGTACTTTCAAAGCATGTAATTCTATCCCAGTTTGATCATAAATGTACACCCATTTGGACTGAGCAGCAGCAAACATGGTTTCTTGATGAAGGTAACTGAAAAAAATTAAAAGAAAAAATAACGATCATTTAACTTGCCAATTTAGCAGGGTAAAATGGACACTTATTTGGACTTAATGAACGTCTTACTGCCATAGCAGTCTTTTTATGACTGGTTTTATTTATATAAGTGGACTTTTTCTGCAATTAATCACTCTGAATAGGTCTGTTGAATGTACAAGATACAGACAAGTGGATAAACATGCTTTAGGTAAAATCACAAAATAATCAAAATGCACTTTACTTCACAATTTGGGTGGTTGGTAAGCTAATTCTTCCAAGAGCTTGGACTCATAATGAAAAATAAAACTTCTCCTCTATAAAAATGGAAAATTAAAAATTTCTAAGATTTGGACAGTTAATTTAATTGCACCACTACAATGAAATGGCAAAAAAAAAGAAAAAGAAAAAAGGTTGGTTCCTTTGAGAGAAATGACAGCCATAAAATTGATAGAGCCAATGGCTAGTTTTATCTTCGTTTTATCAAAACTCCCCATTAACCCCATCAGCTTCTTGTGGTGTAGTGGTTAGAGTTCTGACTTTATGATCAGGAGGTCCCATGTATGGTTCCCAATTAGAGAGACCCAATTCAATCTCATGAGCTGTTGCTTGGGGCTGATAGTTGAGAAGGGACTGAAGAGGGATGGGACTATCAGTTCAGGATCATCCCCAGGAGCATCTAAAGTCTAAATAAAAGCCAACAATTTCCTTTGGTTCAGATGTCTTATATTTAGTAGTGATTTCAAGTCTTGATGGGATCAATAAAATAAGAATACCTGATATCGAAAATCTCTTCCATCACATTCATCTCGAAATGTAGTTTTTTTCTGGTCCAATCCATTCCGGATGCATGGCCTTTACGACCAGCCAAAAGAAGATGTCTTCCATTTCTTGAATATTCACAGCGATAGGGACCAAACTGAAGGTCTAGATCAAATCTTTTGGTCGCACTTGTTATATCTACACTATTTACGATGGCTTCTTGAGAGATCTGCGCTGAAATCTCATCTTCATCTGGCTCCAGGAAACTATGAAAGAGAGAAAAGAGTTGAAAGATACCTTTGTGAAATGGTGATTACGATTGTTATGACATTGTAAATTAAGTTACAGTACAATTACGTTGGACATCTACTGCATGTTATAAGTCCCCCTTCAATTTGTCAATGAGTTACACTTAGTTCTGAGGTAGACTCACTCTTGGTTCCATCCTTTTTTGTCATTATCTTTTCCTTTCCTATTCATTGCTTTTGCAGCGAGATTTTTGCCTCTGATGTTGCTTCATGCTGGTGCAGGAATTTTGCTAAGTGATTGAAGATTGGCATGCACTGAGCAAAATAACAGGCCAGTTATGCAATCTCTTCTTGTAAATGTATTGAAAAAACCGAGGTTCCTCATTTTATAGGAATTTTACTGGAGTTTTCAACCATCAGAAACCTAAGAAAAAATAAAACGGTCATGAGAGATCAGCTTTTTACGGAACCCACTCGTTTTAAAGGTCACTTTCCAGCGATGACAGGTCCGGCACACTCACTAAGTCACTATACATTGTCAACCTGGTCTCTTCATCACTCAGAATGTGGTTCTCCATGGAAATTCGGCAGACGCTCTCCAGATGTAAATGTGGAGGTAGTAAATAATTTAATGACAAAAATGGATTTCATAATTAGAATTCTCTTATTTTGAGGATTTGAGGTGTTAGAGGCAAGTATTCGGAAGTCATGAGCTGATGAAGTAACCACTGTTACTAGGGAAGACTGTCAGCAATAGCGGTTTTCCCTGAAACAGGAGTCACTCTATCGGTTCATGATTCCCAAATACTTTCCTCTGGTAATTCAATATACAAAGATTCCAATTCAGATATCCCTTATTGTCCATGAATTATCTGCTGCCTTGACATTTGTACTTAAAAAGCAACTGAAAATTCTTCATGGAGAAACACATGGTGGGCAATAAAGAGTATGGGTTACCTATGCATCATGACGTAGCATGTGCGTTAGACTCATTTCTACCTCAAAGTGACCGTTTGAGATGAACAGTGCTTCGAAAAAAGCTTTTTTAAAGCTTTTGAAGACATTTTGTGCTTTTAAATTGGTGCTATCATTCTACTTGCAACATTTGCCATTGCATTCATTTATTGCATTGTAAATTACTTTTCCTTGGCAACAAGCAAGTTCCCTATTCCATTCACTTTCAAATAGGTAAATTCTTGTTCCTTTATCAACTTCCTACCAAGGAGAAGGTTATCAAAGCAGAGGTACTAGATGTTATTGAGGGTGCTTAAAATTATGGTTTCATTAAAAGTATGTTAGATCTATTACTTACCCAGCATCCTCCGTTAGTAGGACTGAAGCTTTCTCAGTAAAGTTTTCGGACCACTGTACTTTCTCATTCCATTTCTGAAACCTTTTTTTGTACACACCTGTTTTGACGTTAGCAACATTTACCAAGTTTTGGGATTCTTTTTCTGAAAATTAAATTGTAATAATATTTAACAAAGACTTACTCTCAGATGAAGATAGCTGATACATTCAAGGGTAAATGCATTGTTTTTAGAGAAATGCACTAGTCACACAAGTGATTTTAATTTGTTAACATTCTAATGCTTACATGAAACTGCAAGAGACCCTTTCTTTATTTGTATAAATTGACGCGCTGGATATAGATAGGGTATTTCTTGGTTGCAGTAGTGTCTCAAAATCTTCGCTTACGTTTCATCCATTATAATTGAAGCAAATTAATGTAATTTGCTGTAGCTTTTACTAAATATTTTTTATGGTATTAGTGCTGAAAATGTGAAATTTGAAAAAATTCAACCAATATTTTCCTTCTTAAAATAAAAGCATTGGTACTGGAGATTCTGAAATACTGCAACCCAGAAATGTCCTCCCTGCATCCAACGCCTCAATTTCGTGTCCAGCAAATTTGGAGACCCAGAAATACATGAATAAATTGTTTCACATAAAGTTCATATTCTTTGAAAATACTGGCATTCATTCTTCATACTGACGCAAGTGTAAATGACAGTTAAAATTAAGTTTCTCTGTATAGCATCCATACTGGTCAGTCTTCCTTATAAGTCATTGTGGACACCATTTACTATCTACAGAAATCCTGAGACAGCCACATAGATATCGCACTTTCATCAATATCCGTTGAGGTTGATGAATTTCTGTGAATGTCTATGGACTCTGTAGAGTACACTTTGAGCAAAGAAGTACTCTTTTGACGAAAGTACGCTCAGGTCTATCCTCTTCAAATTTTCTAACGCAACAATCGGTGCTGGAAGAGGACCAAATTCATAACAATGGACAGAGAGTGAATGGGTAAGCCCAGCTTTCAATAGATACTCGTAATTGCTGCAAAGTAGATACTTAGCGCGCTTAACAGTTGCGACAGTGCACATGCTTCTTGTCTTCCACGAAAGAGAAGAAGTGCCCGGTGGAATTGGATAGAGCTTAGAATAATTGTAAGAATAGCTTTATCAAACTTACGGGTTTTTTGGGCATCCTCTCGACTCCGAGACAGCGATCTTTTGAATTTCTTCATTTTAATTCATTGAACAAATTCGCACGTGACACTGATCGGACCACGGACCACAACAGAAACATAACCTCAAACCTTGTCGCGTTGGTAACGCTCTCTGTTGGAGTCGTAACGAAGCTACTCTTGTTTGAGTTTGATTTGTTTACTAATTTGTTATCTCAAACGGTCACCACCCTTTTGATTGCTTCACACAATATCTTTTCTTAATTTTAATGTAAGTTTCATCCGTCGATTGTTATCTTTTTTCCTTACTGATCTCTTAATGTAGAAAACTTTAACATTGCGGTCAACTACTTTTTTACAACTCATTCATGAACCGTAACAGTAACCTCTGCTGAACAGCGTCAGTTAGCTTGGCTGCTTTTCATAAACTTTGAGTGAGTATTTGCTTTGATATTCTTAATTAATCCCTATTGGTTTAAGGACTAGGTGAGAAGCAATAACTTCGAATTGAAAAGGGTTTATTTCCTCTTTCGAATGAAATGCAATTCTAGAATTGACCGTCAAGGTTTTAACACATAAAACCTACATTCCCTTTTACGATGATGGTTTCACAATTTGCTTGCTTGCACTTCCTGCATTGTTCAGGTCACCAAGTATCGTCAATGTCATTTGAAGATCTTGATTGAGAGACAAAGTCTGTTGGTAGTCAAAATCTGTCTTTAGGTAGTCCTGCTGAGTATAAGGCTGAGTCCTTGAAAAGAGACGATTATCTTATGTAGCTTTCAAGCTACATTATTGGGAAAACCTAAACTATTACGTGTAGCACCACAAATCCTAGTACTATTTGATCAAATTTACAGCTACATTATCCTGAAATCTACACCAAAAATTTTTCCTTTCAGACATTCTAGTTACCAGTCAGACATGCACAGGAGCATTTTGTTGTAACCTCTAGTATTTTATTTCACCATAAAGTGTGTCCATCGGATCGCAATTTACATTGATAACAAATAAGGCACCATGTTAAATTTGATTGCCATCATTTTTAATTCCATCGGCAGATCGAGCTAGTTGGCAACATTGCTCTCACTCTTATAGACATAAATACATTTTTGGAGGGATCTGGTGCTCTTTAAAAATCGAACACAGGGTCGCAGAAAGTGCTCGATATGCTGATCCCCGAGCATACATGGAAGCACCTGAAAAAGGGTAAATAAATGTGAGGACACCTGGAAAAATAGAAAAAAATGTGGAGGTAGTAAGCATAAACCAGTTAAGCGCATAACTTTTTGCATTAAAAACTTTGTACCACGCTCTCTCATGGGAAGAAAATAGTTAAGCATACTCTCTTATGCAAAGGAAACAGTGGAGCACGCAAGTCTTATGTGGACAGCAATGTGAAGGCAAAGAACTTTCTGCACCCCTGATGGATCATTCAACATTGATTGAAATGGAGAAAAGCCAACGTTACCGACTTGCCAGACCCGCCCCCGCAATTCTAAGAGGCTTCTAATCTGGGAAGGATCATCAACAGAATTTTGTCGCATGGGGTTTTGGCCTTGTTCTCATGTCGGTAAACATGACTGAATTCTCACAGGCCAACTCTATAGTTATATTATTTGATACCTAAGTAATATACTAGGTAATTCCACTGAAAACAAATGCTGCACTCTGACTTTGTCCATGTTGCTCCACTTTCCAAGATTGACAAAATTCAATGTCAAGATATCAAATTAAGCAGCCACTAAATCAGTCTATTCCTCAAATCAGAATTCAAAGTTTAGCATTTTCTCCCGTGAGGTATTTATTTTGATTAATCTCTCTTTTTATGTTACAGCTCGAAGGTCCTATGTACAATGAAGACAATACGCAGGTGGTGATCACTTAACGGATGATTAGTTTATTGTTTACCTAAAGCTCTTTAAATATCACCCCAACTGTAATCAAGAATTGCCAAACATCTTTGATCAGCAATCATCTTCTAAGACTGTTGGAGCCTAACTAATTGGAAGGACAACTGCTTCTCCACCTGTAGCTCATATTTTTTGCTGTCATCATCCTAGAAAACACTCTCCTCGTTGCACAACGAATAGCTACCATTTCATTTTGTTTTATTCATTTTGATTTTTGTCTCTATGCTGTACTTTAATCATCATCACCTAATGTGCTATGAATTCATATTACCAGAAGTAGCTTTAAACTTTTTTGACCTCAGTAATTTTGTATTCCATTCCAAAAGTCATTTTAGCTGCTGAATCTGCACATGAATTAAATTTTACAATCACCTATCCTCTTTTAAACTAAAATCAAAAAATGGGAAACTCAGCTGTAAAAAAACATGTTGATACTGCCAGTAAAACTGGCGTGTTAAATTTATCCAAGAGCAGACTGAATGAATTTCCAAGTAATTTAAAAGCAATCCAGCACACTTTAAGAAACATTGATTTGTCTCAAAACCAAATCTCTTCCATCCCCAACTATATTGAGAACTTCTCGGCACTTAAATGCTTAACATTAAATAACAATAAAATTGATAGAATTCCAGATGAAATTGGAAATTTAAAGAAATTGGAAGTTCTGTCATTAGAGTCCAATCGAATAAAAAACATACCAACAACCATTTCTGCACTAGAAAATTTGAAATGTGTCAGGCTCAGTGAAAATATGTTATCCTATTTCCCTCTTATTTTTTGTGGAATGAAACACTTGGACTTCTTGGACCTTTCAAAGAATATGATAACAGAAATCCCTGATGGGGTCAGTTCTTTACATGTTTCCGAACTTAATTTAAACCAAAATCAAATTTCCATTTTGTCCAATGAACTTTCTCAGTGCCCTCGTCTTAAAATTTTACGTTTAGAGGAGAATTGTCTAAGTTTGTCATCAATAACTCCTTCTTTACTGAGAGACTCCCAAATTACAAATTTAAGTGTACAAGGTAATCTATTTGATATGAAGGCTTTCATGGAACTTGAGGGTTATGAGGCATATATGGAAAGATTCACTGCTGTAAAAAAGAAACTGTACTAACAGTTCAATTATACAACATCACAACGAAAAATAAACTCTACCTGCTTAAACATCGCACCTCTATTTTTTATTGTATCACTCTACACTCTCATTTACTTTTTGATTTTTTTTTTATTGGCGAAAATCATCAAAAGTAACAGTATCCTACTTCACTCTAGAACCAAGCAGACTGCAAATATGTATCAGCTTCATTTTTTAATCTGTTTTAGAATTTTTAATTTGCACTCAGCCTGTCCTACTAAATTTTGGGTATAATAAGCTAATTTTTATTGTACAAAATTAGTTAAATATCCTCAGTAGCATTTTGCTGTAAAAATTTTGCTATTTGATTGTAAGAAAATTGCAACTATTGGTCAAACCTTTGCAAGATTTAGTAAATAAAATGCAGAAATCTCAAAATATTTCACAGTAAAGTGAAGACTTACAGTTAAAATTTTGCAAAGGTGCGTTTTTAGATTCTTTTGAATTGTTACAGTAGATAACTTGAGCTTCATCCCGTTGCACTGTACATCAAATTGCTTTATATTGTCAAAATTCAAAAGTACAGATTACTAACATTTGTACAAGATCAATTAAAAAATTTCAGGCTGCAATATTGCATAATGAATTTCATATGTTCCCTTTTATTCCTGAGCAAATTTTAATAGGAAAAAGCGGTACCTATTTTTATTCTGTTTTTAGCCTTGGTTAACTTTGAGCAACAGTCAATCAATCATAAAATCATAGGGAAAAAAGGAGAATTTTTTTCTCCCATTTTATTTTACTTGCTGTCCTCCAGAAGAAACCTGTAGGCTCTTAATTTTTACCCAGCAGGTATTCTACCTATCATTGTTATTACTAAATGTTTCAACTTTCATTTGAGAGTAGGCACGTAATTGAATGTCTTGCTTTGAAACCTGCACAACTTTAGAGAAAATTAATGTTCTTTGAGTTGTACGCATCTTTTTCAATTTTTTAAAAAAAAATTTAGGTCACTCCACATTGAGAAAATATAAGCACAAATTCGTGTTTGCTTCAAGAAGTGCAACACTTCAGGATATTTATAAACGTCCACATTATGCTATGGATATTTTCATAAGTTGTCAATTTGTTTAGGAACTGAATAGCACATGCCAAAAACATTGTCCACTCTCCAAAAATTTTCAGCTGAATTCAGTCTTTACCATTTCCTAATTTTTTTTTCATATCGCAGAGATTTTGCTCGCATCGAAGTAGTAGTCTCTAGAAAACTGTTCTTATTTTGTCCCAAAAACTGGCAGGATTTTATACAAAAATCTCATATTTAATGTCATATGAACATTCAGACATAGCCAAATTTCCCCCCACAAAACACTAATTTTTCGAGAAAAGTTATCATTAGTTTCTTTTAGAAATGAGATACCTAAGAAGAGAATTTGGGAGGGGGGGGGGAATTCAAGCATCCGGCACCTAATATTTTTTGGCATCTTGAATAACAAACTGAGAGGCTAAGCACTTAAGAAAATCTAGTAAAAAGAAAACTCTTGATTTCAATAAATGTGATTAAGCATGGTGGAGGAGGGGGGGGGGGGGGTTGAATTTCTTGCAGTATACATTCTGAGTTGTTAATGAGAATATTTGCCAGAAATGTAAGGATTATCCATGGATTATCATCACTCATTATCCGCAACGGAAACATTTTCCTATTATTTTCTGCTACAATTAAAATTTGCCTACATGTAGAAAACTGCTATTAGTATAAAGGGCTGAAGGAGAGGAAGGAGTCATCCCCTCCAAGAGTATGTACCGGGATGCCCCCTAGTCCCTTCCAAGTCCAACCCTTATCATGACAGGCCCCTGACCCTGAGACCATCAAAATGCAAGAAACTCTTTCCTTCCTTCGTCTGTGTCCTCCGCTGGTCCAAAAATAAAATAATAAAAACTTCTTTGTAGTTTCATTTACAAGTAAAGCACCTTATAGGCCTTGGTGCCAGAAAGTGTTGAAAAATCAGCACTTTTCTCTGTAAAATCCCGTGAAAAATATCTACAGTTTATAGCACAATCTGGTAACCTGTAGCCTTACTCTTCTCTGATTTTGATTGGTTGATGGTGGAATGTACATTGTACAGTTCTACGTCACGGACAATATCAATATGGCGGACAGCAGCCGTCCTCTCTACTATCACTGGTTCTATTTTTAGAAAATGATGGATGAACGCTAAATTGTTTCCTCTTGCGGTGCGAAATTACAGTTAATTCGATTTTACGTCCTGTTCGTATCATAGGTGTCCTAGTTGTCGCATTCATTTGTTCCCTGTCATCCTCAGGTAACTATTCACTACGAAATTCTTTTAACTCCAACTAATGTCTTTCTGCTCCTAGAATGATCGAAAATGTCTCCACTTTATCAGTTCATGAAAGCATTTATGCCCCACCCAACATCAGATCTTAGCAAATGTTCATCCTTTTTCCCCTGCTCTGTTTATCCTCAAGCTAAGAATGGTTTGTTGAATTGTTTTCAGTGATTGACACCGAACATGGATCAAATAACACCGAAGGAGGTGAAAATCCTCGAAACTGCCGATGATATCCAGGAGAGACGAGAGCAAGTTCTCAGTAGATATGGTGATTTCAAAGCTGAAGCTAGACGCAAAAGGGCTAAGCTAGAAGATTCGAGGCGCTTCCAGGTTTGTTTATTACTTAATTTAACCTCCCAACTCAAGACATTACACAAGTTGATATATGCACCTTTGCCATTCCCAGCGGACCTTTGTGGAAAGGAGGTTAAGTGAACTATGCTATCATTATATCATTAAAGTATCAACTAAGTATTCACACTCAGTGGATCAGTCGCTATTTTTTGAGATCAGTGTCGATTTATGATATGGAGGGCCGTGAGAGGTCACACACAGCTTGGCCCTACAGTTGTTATCATAGATGGATCGCAAAGTTTTCACGAGGAGTAATTTGTTTATGACATCTATCCAGCTTAAACTTTCCATGTAATTTTAAATCTTTCTTTGTCTTTCAAGAGCCATCCAAATAATTTAATTCCAACACCTATTTTTATTCATTCCATCAAATTATGGCCACTATCCACCATATTGTTCCGTATGATGTCAGTGTTATCGGATAGATTATTGCGAGGTCAACTTAGCGGGCTTAGAAATACATCTTTTTTTTATGAATTTAAGGAAATTGTGGAACATAATTTTATGAGGCTGACTGAAGGATTTAGTTTGAAATGAATGCATGGCAAGGGAAACAATACAACAGGGGTTAACTGGCACCAACTGTGAGCATTATGCTTGTATCTTCCCTATGGAAACAGTATATAACCAATGAATGCCAATTTTAAATCATGAAGTAATTTTGGCAGTTTGAAGTCTCTAAACTGTGTATAATTATGTCAATATTACAAGTCCGGAGGAAACTTGTCCGTTTAAAAGGTCAGCACATTCCAGGTAATCAGGAATATTAGTGATAAAGCATTTGCATTTGCATCCCTCAACGAATTTGCATTATCCCAGGCATATTTTGAGTACTGACATCCTGACGAACCAATTTGCCAGAAATCATATTTTCTCATTTCCTTTATCTTTTGTTGACATGAAACAACGACTGTTTTTCTAGGTTTGTTTTCCTGTGAAAGTTTTTACCCCTGTGTCGTTATTTTTGAGTATCTTGTGTGTTTTTGCTTCATTAATTTTCGGAATCTGTTTTCAGTACTTCAAACGAGATGCAGACGAGCTGGAATCGTGGATCTATGAAAAACTACAAGCTGCCTCTGATGAAAGTTACAAAGACCCAACAAATCTTCAGGTAAAGCCTGATTTAATTTTATAGAACCCTAGAGAAGAAAAAGTAGGTAGGTTTTTTAAATCATTCATGCACATCCCTCATCATGACCAAGACTTTTTGTTCTAACCTTGGCGACCATGGCCAAAATGAAAATCAATGTGGACTTTATAACCGTAGCAACCTGTACATCACTTGATGACCTCTAACGAGAATTTTGTGTTATTTTGCAGGATATACTGTGATGATAAGTTGTTTTAACAGCAGCCTCATCTTTCAGTATTTTTTGAGCAAAGAATTATGCTTTTAAGCTTTCACCAAGTGAAAACGTAAAACAGGAAATGATCCTATACCGTTTTTCTCTGCAAATTTTTAGCTGGGGAACACCAATTTTCTGCTCATTAACCGTCTCTGTAAATGAAATGTAGGAAAGAATGTTCCTTGGTGGTGGAAATGGTTTGCTCATATGAAGGTTGGTGACATTACTTTTGGGACACGTATTGTAGACAATATATGGATTCTTTTGGAAATGATGAAGAAAGTTGCCTGTGACAGGCAACTAATGGTAACATGAAGTTTTCAGGATTTGTATACTGTTTAATCTGATTTTTTGCAACTATTGGTAACATGAAGTTTTCAGATTTGTATACCGTTTAATCTGATGTTTTAAACATTTATGTCTGTTTAGGCTAAAATTCAAAAGCATCAAGCCTTTGAAGCTGAAGTGTCTGCTCACAGCAATGCGATCGTAACACTTGACAACACAGGGACAGAAATGATCAATGAGAATCACTTTGAGTCTGAAACCATCCGTAAGAAGCTAGGTGTGTATAATAAGTTTCTTGAACTGATATTAAACTATCAAGGAAAACTTTGAATCCTTGTAATGACCCTAAGTATGTACTTACTTATACATTAGTGAAGTTTCCTGTATTTAAAATATGATGGAATATGTGGAAATGGCCACATCCTCTCCATGGTCATTCATGAAGATCATTGAAATTATTTTGAGTCATTGATCCCTCTCTTTTGTTTACAACAGCAATAATTTACCTCCTCTCTCTAACTGGACAAGGTTTCTCTAATTTTGATCACAGACAAGTGTCAAAAACCTGATGTAAAATATGTATTCAAATTTTGTCCAGGTGTTATCCAATGTCGAAGTTTGAATCACTTGCAAGAACATGTCTTCAAACTTAAGTCATTTGTAAAAATAGTTTCTTTACTTCCAGCTCCTTTTCCTCCTCTACCTCTCCTTTATTTTTAAGGTGATTCGTCAAGCTCAAGTGACATGGTCGAACCTGCAAGCGATATATCGCATCGATTAGGTCAAAAATCTCAGCAGATTTTGAATTTTTAGCAAAAAAAGAATGATAGCCACTGCGCATGAGCCTTAAGAATCATTATAAACCAAAAAATCGGCAAAATTCAGAGAAATGAAAGCAGAATAGTGTTTGGAAAAAACCTCGCATCCGATTCAGCTATCAATTTCTGTATTGAATGTGAGGTTTTTTTCCAAACACTATTCTGCTTTCATTTCCCTGAATTTTGCCGATTTTTGGGTTTAGAATGATCCTTTAGGCTCATGCGTAGGGGCTATCGTCTTTTTTTTTGCTAAAAATTCAAAATCTGGTGAGATTTTTGACCTAATCGATGCGATATATCGCATGCCAGTTTGACCACGTCACTCAAGCTTGACGAATCACCTTAAGCCTCAGTAAAAGACTCAAAAAGTAGCCCTTCCTACTTTTCTGAGTGTCAACAATGCTAGGGAATTGCAGATGGTGTTTCTTTATTTCTTACAATAATTGATCATGAGCACTATGTATGAATCTAATGTACTGCTAGTTTTTAAAAAATTAATCAAACAATGTTAGAGTGGAATGTTTTATTCACAGGGTCTCCAGTCCTCGTAAATTGTCTATAATCATCCAAAGACTCAGAAATTGTTTGGGTGATCACGAATCTATTATTTAACGTTTTATGTGAGTTTTGCATGGGACAAAAATAAAACCATGTAACATTGAAAGGAAAAATAGAACATTTTTAACGATCTTTAGAACTCTGGATTCATCTCTGAGTTTAATTTTTTACTCAATGCACTCCATCATTTTACAGATGAACTGCACCGTCTTTGGGAACTTTTGTTGTCAAAGTTAGCGGAGAAAGGAATGAAATTACAACAAGCTTTAGTGCTGGTCCAGTTCTTACGACAGTGCGATGAGGTCATGTTCTGGATCAATGACAAGGTATTAAAACTTTTTTATCTTGAAAAAAAATTCAGTGTAAACTCAGTTTGCTAAGTGTGTTGTTTTACTGGATTTTTTCCTGACCCCTGCGGTTTACATGACAATGACATTTGACAATGTCACATTCCCCACGATTTACTGAACAGGCATTTCAAGAATTTTGAATTTTCTTTTTGAAATTTTTTTTGGTCCTGTGGCAAAATTTTAGCACTTTGCTAAGTTTTTCCAAAATAAGCTCAAACTATTTCGTTTTAAATCATTACTTAACTGCCTTTTCTCCCTGTAAAATACTCTGTTAAGAAAACCTGTGTAAAAATCCGAGAGGTTTGGCTCAATGTCAACATTTGTTTTGACATTGGATGCCATTGCACACAAGTTATCAGTATTTTCCTAAGGAATTAAGGGCTTTCTCTGTAAATGCAAGCAGACTCTCTTTGCTTTGTCGGGTGAAATTTTTCAGTTATTTGGTCTTTCGTATTTAGTTTGGTGTTCTATTAATCAGTTTTATAATATTTTCAGGAAACTTTTGTGACAACCGATGAATTTGGGCATGACCTGGAACATGTTGAAGTATTGCAACGTAAATTTGATGAATTCCAAAAAGACATGGCTTCGCAGGAGTATCGTGTTACAGAAGTGAACGAACTTGCTGACAAACTTGTGTTGGAAGGTCATCCAGAACGTGACACTATTCTGCGTCGCAAAGAGGCAAGTTAAAAAATTTCTTAGATTTTTAAGCACTCAAATTATGAGCGGTCAAATCACATGAGGATCAGTCTCAAGGTGATAGATTGAACAGATGTTTGAAAATTGATAAATGGTGGAAAATTCATTTGTTGAAAAATGAAAGAATGCAATAGTTTGGAATAAAGTTTGTAGTCATTCTTTAAAAAACCATGCACAGAATTCAAGAACTTTTCACATTCACCTATTTCTTAATCTACGCACTTTCAAAAAATGTAGATTCAGACTTATTCTTGTGTATCACCTTAGATAAATTCAGATCTCTGGTTGACAAAAATTTTCTAGTTTTTCAACAGTTGTTCTGAAAATTTGACAGAAGGAATGTTCCCCACCAGGCTCCTTGAAATCCTAAGTGTTTAGATGACCAGGAAAGTTTGTGTGAAAATTGATAGATTCTGTTAGCTGAAAATCTTGAAATCATGCGTGGCTCTCTGATTTCACCGGAAGTATTTCACCCCCTCAAGTCTCAGTTTTTCCTTCAAGTACAACAAAGAAACATAATATTGCATTTAAGTGGTTGAGCTTATTTTGCACCATTCTGTATTCTTCAAAATTATTCTTTCATACTGCCTCTAGGTCTTGTTTTTTTTTCTATTCAACTCAGATTTGTTCAATTCTTCTTTGTTGTCTCACAGATTCTACTCATTATCTTTTTTAGGAACTCATCGAGGCTTGGAGTCGTTTAAAACAACTCGCTCTGATGAGACAAGAGAAGCTGTTTGGAGCCCATGAGATCCAGCGATTCAATCGAGATGCCGACGAAACAGTGACTTGGATCACTGAAAAAGATGTTGTCCTCTCATCAGATGATTTCGGTCGCGACCTTGCCACAGTTCAAACCCCTCAACGCAAACATGAAGGAGTGGAAAGGGATTTGGCAGCTCTTGAGGACAAAGTCTCCACCTTAGGACAAGAGGCTGATCGTTTGTGTGGTATCCATGCCGATCACAGCGAGCAGATCCAGGCCAAACGCAGTGAAATTCAATCTTATTGGGAACGTCTTACTGCAAAATCCAAGGCAAGTTTATCTTATTTTCCTTGATACTCAAGTAACTATTCATTCTGCGTAGTTGATCATCTTTAAAATTCTACTGTGTTGAGAAATTTAAGTTTTAGAAACAAAACAAAAAATTCGTAGACTTCTGAAGATATGAAATCTAATGCTTCTTACTTAGAAGTGAGAAGGTCTTTGAGCCTAGATTGAGAAAAAGCTTGGTCCATCAGACTGTCCGGAGGAATTATTGATATTACGGTACATTTAGCAATTAGAGGAAAGACTAAAAGTGAGAGAGTAACTAAGCATATCTTGCAAATCTCTATATCCTAGAATCTAAATTTTTTACGATATCTCTCTCCTTGATTGAATGAGAGCATTTCCAATGTATCTGTATCTTTTTCTTTTGTTTAGGTTTTTTTTTCTCTTGTTTCCTTTGTTTTTACTTCTAATCTTGCGTTTTATTATTTTAGGAGAGGCGCTCAAAACTTGATGAATCATATTATCTGCACCGATTCCTGGCTGACTATCGAGATTTGACATCATGGATCAATGATATGAAAGCAATTATTGCAGCTGATGAATTGGCAAAAGATGTCGCGGGCGCTGAAGCTTTGTTAGAGCGCCACCAGGAACACAAGGCAAGTTTCTTCTAAATTTTTTAATGTCCTAAATTCATGTGTATGACCAACTCTCTAAGCTATCGGAGGAATCATTGAAAAATGAACCTATACATTCAGCTGATGAATAGTTTCACCTCCTGAAGCTTCCCTCGTCTTTTATTGCATGGAATTTTAAAACTTGTTTGGAAAAATTCAGCATACTAAGAAAATTCTTCTATTATAAAGCACACTGCTCAAATTTTTTGATTTGACGCAAGCAGACTTAGGTTTTTCATTGACTAAGAAGTCTTCATTGACAACAAAGAGACTGCCAATTTATCGCACTTGTTACCTAAGTTGGGAAATTTTTAATGTATGTGAAACTTTAATGAGGAATGATTTATTGCTATGCTTAATTTTTTACCCTGTCTTTTGGTTCATGGCAAACATTCTTTCGATATCACAATTTTCTCTTCTTAAGAATAGTTACTGGAATTTATCCTCCTTTAAGGATGCCATTAGAAATTTTCAGCATATAATTTTGATTTTCTTTTTGCCTTTCCAATTTTTAACTTTATCCTTTTTGACATTGATTCCAGGGAGAAATTGATGCGCGTGAAGATAGTTTCCGATCTACAGCTGAATCTGGGCAGCTCTTGCTAGAACGTAACCATTACGCAGCTGAGGATGTGAAGGAGAAACTTGTGTGTTTGGCCTCTGAGAAAACATCATTGATGCAACTGTGGGAGGAACGTCGTGTTCACTACGAGCAATGCTACGACCTGCAATTGTTTTACCGAGATGCCGAACAAGCTGACACTTGGACTGCTAAACAAGAGGTTTGTGTTACTTGTCATTGTAAATTTCAAACAGTTCACAGAATGAGTTGACAAGAACCTCCTGAACAGTGCAGCTGAAGTTTAAGACTAATTTATTATGCAGTTGTGAAAAATTTGTCTTTCGTTAAATGCTGCATTTTCTGCATACGCCTTCCTTCCAAAATAGTCCTCATTAAATGGCTGACTCCTAGACTAATGTTTTTCAATTTTGTTTTCCTTTAGGCTTTCTTGGCAAACACAGATCTTGGAGACTCCTTGGATAGTGTAGAGGCATTGATGAAGAAGCATGAAGACTTTGAAAAATCATTGGCAGCCCAAGAAGACAAAATCAAGGCTCTAGATGATTTTGCTGACAAATTAATTGACGGAAATCACTACGCTGTTGAAGACGTAGAGCATCGTCGATCAATGGTAAGTAGCCGCCTCCAAAACTCAAAATTGAGTAATTGACACCCTTGTACATGGGTGTCCAGAGGATCCTACGAAGTTGTTACTTAAGAAAATTCAATTTGAGTTAGTTGATACCACAGCATAGAGGAAGAAAAACTGAAAATTTTGGCGCAATTTGACCCTGAAATCTCAAAAATTGATGCACGAGATGTGCGTAGTAGGCTTAGGTGCATAGTTTAAGCCTTTGAGCAAGTGGTCTTATTTTTGCAAAATATTACGGTAAATTTTTTCTAAAAAAATAGGTCCCTTTTCATAGATCCAGCCGCATGTAAGCAATTGAGAACTTAAGGCACAGGTCATCCTCAAATTGACCAAAATCCGCCAATTTTAATCTCAAAGAAGGTCAAAAAAAATTTGGGGGAAGAAAATGAAAGCTGTGCTTGACCTAAAAAATGATTCTCCTGCACTGAACCATTTTTTGACATTTTTGAAGTCAATTAATTTCTCAACTGAATGACCCCAGTGTAATGAAAGGCCAACTGTTATTTATGCCCTTTTCTTCCTTCCTCGTCGTAGCTTTGACTGTCCGTAATATTCGTTCTTACTTTCTTTCAGCTTTTGCAACGGCGGAAGAAACTTCTTGATGATGCTGCCAAGCGACGGGAGATGCTCAGTTACTCTTTCTGTCTTCAGCAGTTTGAAAGAGATTGCGATGAGACAAAAGGGTGGATTAATGAGAAACTTAAGTTTGCTAC
>NC_092794.1:7177721-7332936 GCF_918797505.1 Bemisia tabaci
TTAGATTTTTCATTTTAACTCTTTAGTCTCACTCAATCCAGTCCATTCTTCAACTTTCAGTTTTATCCTTCAACAATCTTCAGTAATGTCCCGTAAAATTAATGACTAGACTTGCAGCTGATAGCTCCACTGATTATAGCCAGCCAATAGCGTGTAGACTTGTTGTCTCACCACCTGTGACGTCAGCAAGTCTATAAAAGCTTGCGCTGCCCATTTCTCGAGGTCCTTTTACCATCTTGACCCGTAGTACTACGTTATGCCATTTTCTCTGCTTAGGCATTATTTATTCAAAGTGTGACTCTGTAATTCTAGCATTTTTCCAAATTCTTTAATACAACATTTTCGGCCCTTTAAATATTTTCTGCTCGCCCACAACTCCACTTAATTTTCAAGAATTTGTCAAGAATTTTTAGATGTTTTTCAGTCCGTCTAAAACTCAACAAATCCCACGGACGTGACACTTGTCCCGTATGTACAATGAAAAAATTTCAAAAACAGCAAATAACTTTCAGTGCAGAAAAATGTTCTTCACGCCATTTAAAAAGAGGTGTGTGACAGTTAGTCATTAAAAAAACTGAATTGAAACAGTTACGAATGTGAACTCTAACAGTAGGTATTGAGTTGCTTGAAATAGTTATGAAAAAAACAGGAATACTTGGTGAAGTTGAGCTTGCTAGATAGTCAAAAGAGGTGCGACAACATTTTTGCAAAGTCCTCAATTCTCAGGCTTGCTTTTGCGCATCTCAACCGATCAAGTACCAACTTTAGTAAGAGAAACAAGAAGAAGTGTGACTCATTCATTGAGAGTTTAACAATCAATATTTTCAACCTCTTAAAGTTCCAATCAACTCTTTATTTGGTCTCGTTTTCACCGCAAACGTCTTTTGTAAGTTGTTGTCAGCGGATCATTTCTATTATCGCAATTTTTTGTTTTCTTCCAGCATCTCAAACCACCTAAAATTCAATTAGATGTCAGTAGGAAGAAAAAAGGAGGTGCTGTCAAAGTTATTAAAACTCAAAAGCATCTTCAAGAGGAAGCTAATGTTGTAAGTTTTTTTCAATAATTGTAACTACTCTGACCCTGGAATTAGTACGAAAATAGTTTAAAATTGTGTTCTAACAAATAATCTGAAAAACAAGTCAGGTGATGGCCTGCACCAGGTTTCTGAACGACTCACTCGCAATCCAACCAACTGCCAGTCATTGCATTGGTAGATCAAACTCCAGCGCTGCCACGATAGCGTGGTTCTTATATGTCGGAAGGATTTTTGAGCTGTCGTAGTGGCTTCTAAATGGTTCCACTTGAAAGAATCGTGGATTGAACATGTATGGAAATAATCGATACTGGCTCTAACCATGCAATTTGCCAACTGTTCATTACTTCCTTCTTAATCATTTTACTACCTACTTATAATATATTACAAACATAATGTTGTGTGTATTTACTCTATTCTATTTCATTTCATATTCCTTTTCCATCGCTTTTAAAAAACATTTGCATGAGGGTCTTAGATTCAAGGCAGGAAATCTTAGATTCAGAACGAAACATTTTTTCAACAAACAAAGTTTTGGAAAAAAATTGAGATTCGTCTCTGATAAGGGTCATCTTTGTGTAGGGGAACAATTGTAATTGGATTTTATTTCTATCATAAATGATCTGACACCAATATCAAAAGGTTTGAGGTTAGCCATCATACTGAATATGTCCCCTAATGGTGCTTGCCAGTAATTTTTTCCTTTTTTCTTGCAGAAATTTAACAAGGCATTCCAAACGAAGCAGCTGAAATTAAGAGAAGAATTGTATGGTAAAGAAGAGGAAGAAGGAGAACCTTCTACACCATCTGTCCTCGACAGGTTCAAGAAACGGAAAAAAAAAGAAATTACGTGGAGATTAAGTAAATGTCCAATCTAATACAGACTAGCATAACTCTATGTCCTCTTTGTTTAAATCAAAACCATTTTTGAAAATAACTTTCAGATCCTAATCATGTAATTTTCCTTGTAATTTTTATGTACATAAATTTTATATTCCTATTCTTGTTATTTTTGGTAGTCTATTTTAATCCGTAGTCACTCCCAGCTCATCCATTAGGTAACCAGATTCTCAAGCTAGATTTTTCACCCAAATTTTCAGTCTAATGAATGAATCAAGCAGGTCTTAGAATCTTAGTTTGATACCCACAGATTGTAGAGGAGGAAACATTACTAAGGTCTTGAAAACATCAAAGAACTCTGCGCACCCATGCTGCCGTGCTAAGGAAGAGTGCCATATAAACCTTCAAATGTTGCCAATTTTCTTCTCAAAAAATGTTTATTTTTGAGGAAAATCATGGATATTTTTCCTTGGGCTTTTTAGAATTTTTTTAACCATGAACAAAATTCGCTAAAAATTGAGAGAAAAATATGCTCAAATTTTCTTGGAAATTTGTGATGTGTCGAAGGAAATTTGGCAGTGTATGAGGGCTCATAGGGCGTCTCTTCTTAAAGCAGCAGTGCAGGGGTTCAGTCATCAAGGTATATTTTGATGGGTCGCTAATGGGTTAACATTAAGTCCATCTTTAGCACAAAGCCAAAACACTAAGCAATTCAGCCAGGTAAGAGCCAAGATATTCAAATTGACAACTGCATTTAACGGAGTGGCAAAAAAAGTCTTGAACAGTTTTTATCTGGGCTTTGTTTTGAAGTAATGCTCTCACTTCTGTACTGTATTACAAGAGTATTTTACGCCTATCAAGAACAGCAATCTCATAATGCAAGCCTTCTTTCAGCTTTTTCCGAAATCTCGGATGATTGAGAGGATCCTGTTCATGTTAGGTACTGCCATTTAAAAGGCCAGTTAAAATATTTGAATGAAGAGTCATAAAAATTGTAAATATTAAAACAATTATCTTGCATAATAATTTGCAGTTTCCGTGAAATTTTTCCTGCTCTTACACGTAAATCTGACTCCTCGCTGATTTCACTATGATTGTGATATCTGAAAAACTCCAAGGTATTTGATCGTCCTGCTTTCAAATTTCTATTATTACTTTAAATTTCAAGTACACATTATATGGTAATTTTGCTTGAGTTTTCAGCCTATTTTTCTGGAAAAACAAATAAGAATCATTCAAAATTTTGAGCAATACGTATAACGACACTCGGCAAGTCATCCTTAAAAAAATAAAAAAAAACATGACAAAATACTTCAATACCAAAGTGTTTTGCTTGAAATCGATATGAAACTTAGCTCTGTCTTGACATATTGTCAAGTTTATCTCCTTATTGTTATTATTGCAGAGATCTATATCTTTAATGCTCAAATGAGGGGCTTGGAAAACAAGTGGGGTAAGTACCTAAAGGTTTTGAAAAACTTGAGACATAAATGATTTCAATGAAAACCATTTTTCAGTGTATTTTCAGAAAAATTCACCACTAAAATCCAATTTTTAAGAATTATAATGTGAGTTGAGCTTTCTTTCTCTATAAGGCTCTACGTAATTTTGAAACTTTAAACATATTCTTACATATTTCTTGAAATAGCAAAAACTGCATTCGAAGCTATTGTCCACCGACCCATCCCCTTATAAAAATTTGAAATTTCCCGCCTCTATGCGACCGTGCTGCAATCTGGCGAACTACTACTGAACATCCAACGTCCACAAATTCCTCATTTTTTCGTCAGCCATTTTCTTCCGCGACGTAAGCCACCTTGTTTTGTGAACGTGCTATTTTCCTATTTTAGCAATGGGTAAGTGTTAATTATTCAAGTTTAATGTATCCAGATCGAATAAACTAGGGTAATTCTCCAAAAATCCTTGTGTCTTCTCTTCTCACCGATTTTATCTATTCCCCGGTTCGTACAGCCACGTGAGCGTGAGCGCCTTGCCGCAAGTGCCTATCGGCCGTATGCAACATGTTAATTTCAATTGATTCCTCATGCCAAATAGCCCTTTGCAGTTCTATGTCTGATCAAAGGATTAATGCCACTCTGAACGACTCATGATCCTTTTGTTAGCGAGAGGCACTCAATTTATATTGCGGTGGGTAGTGCGACATGTATCGCCGAAGCTGCATCCTTGCACTATCTCAGGATTTCCCATTTACAACATTGACTGGAAACATCAACTCTATTGAGTGATCATTATTATTTTTCCCAGCATCACTGACTAGCCGAGCCAACTAGAATAAGGCCCTAATCTTTTTACGTTACGGTCGACCGCAAGTTGAGAAACCTAACCTTTAAGTTTGTCTTGATGTCTCTTTATTAATATTCTGAGGTCAAGCTGTAAGAAAGTTGAGCTTTTTTTACAGCAGGCTCAAGTCATTCTTGGTTCCTCAATAATGGAAACTAATAGTCAGCGGGTGACTAATTATATTGACATTCTTGTCAACAAGATTTTGGCAACGGCTCCTTATCTTTGTGCAGCTATCTTTCACATTTGTGCACCTCCCAAGTTTGTTGTTTTCTCTAGTACTTACCCTTGATATCACTTTTCCCATGAATTCTTTTATTGCCCTTCCTTTTTCAGGTAAACCTCGTGGATTACGTACCGCTCGCAAGCACGTTAACAACCGTCGTGAAAACAGATGGGCTGACCAGGACTACAAGAAAGCTCATTTGGGAACGAGATGGAAGGCCAATCCCTTTGGTGGTGCCTCTCATGCCAAAGGAATCGTGTTGGAAAAAGTGTAAGTATACATATTTTTATCTAGTCTTGGAAATTTGTCAGATTTTTCAAAGGGACATTATAAGCTCAGTCTTAATAGAGTAAATTTAGCATTTGAATGAAATGATGTGAAGAAACTCTTGAAAAATTATGCAGGCTGAAATTTCTACTTAATTTTTCATGATACCTTCTTCTCTGTGTGTAATGGATAATCATTGAAGCATCAAGGAAAACCTGATATAACCTCCAGTTACTCACTTCTATTTATTCGTACCAGCCAAGGGTTCAGAAAATGCTTGTGCATTGCATTATGTAATCTGAGGAGATTTTTTAATTTGAATTGCTGTCACCACCAATAGCCGCAAAGGCTAATCCCATTCAGTCCTTTGTATCCTTTCCTATTGTCCTACTATATCTATTTTATGAACCAGGTGTTCATTTAGTTTTAATTGAACCAGCATTATTTTGCAAGGTATTCCTGATCCAACATTATTTGAGTATCTCTGAATTTCTGTTTCAGTGGAGTAGAAGCCAAACAACCCAACTCTGCTATCAGGAAGTGTGTGAGAGTACAGCTCATCAAGAACGGTAAAAAGATCACAGCCTTCGTCCCCCGTGACGGTTGTTTAAATTATATTGAAGAAAACGACGAAGTATTAGTTGCTGGATTTGGTCGTAAAGGTCACGCTGTTGGAGATATCCCCGGTAAGGATTATGACTCTCTTCATGCATCTGCTCCCACCAAAGCCCAAATCTCTCCCTTTTGAAATTTCAGCAAGGAGCTTCCCTTATGAAAGACCAATCATTTGCCTTTGTTGGGAAAAAAGAGTAAAACTGGAAAGAAACATCCATACCTAATATCCAAATATTTCCTGTAAAGCAGCAGTCAGAGATCATAGGTCCAGGGTATTTCTATGAATAAAAGAGTGAATTAAAGCACAACGGTGCATGTTTTCTCTTTGGAATATCACAAGAAAACGAATCACACAATGGGAAGTCAGAAAATGAACTCCTTAACAAGATATAACTGTTTCCAATTAACATCGGTTAAATGGCGTCGTTTGTACAATAAAACTTCTCCTTGTGTGAATCGTTTCTATGTAAGATTTTGAAGGGAAGACATGTCTTCCTCCACTTCAGATCTTGTCTATTGGTTATTGTTTGTGTACTAAGAAAATCCAAAAATTCATGACTAAGTGCCCTCAATACAGTAAAGGTGGTTCTCTTGAAAAAACCAAGAGAATCGGCTGGTGTAGGAGAACCCAAGGGATGGTGGAGTAATACAGGAAACCGATCTTCTAGCCTTGTGAATCCCAGAATTTCTGGCAATTGGTTAGTTGTGCTGGTCACAGAATTGTGTTTAAGTGCTTGATTCTTGCAGATTAGCTAAAAATAATAAGATCTGTCCAATCAGCAATTTCGTACACCGAAACTCGGGTGAAAGTAAGATAGAAAAAACTAAGTGTGTCTCTACCGCGGAGGATGGCGTCAAAAACTCAACTTTTCCAAGCGCAATATCTGTGTTAATATTGTACGTAGAAAGTTGCTGTTTAGACAGATCCTATTATTTTTAGCTAATCTGCTAGGATCAAGCATCAAAATTTGATTCTGTGACCAGCACAACTGTGCTGGTTGCTGGTCACATCAGTGAATTTTGCGTCAGCTTAGCAACTTTAGTTGGTGCCATTAGAGAAAGTGCCAACAACTTCTGAGTATCTTTTTCCTTAATTAGAATTTTCTAGTCAATATCTTGTGTAGCAAAAGAAATGTAATCATATTGAAATAATCCAAGAGGAAGTTTTGATCAAAACTTCAGGGAAAGTCAGAAAATGTTGACTTTATGGAGTGGAAGAATAGCACAAAAGAAGGCTGAGGAAAGCCAGGGAAGAGAAAAATTAAGGACCCTTGGAAACCCTAAGAAGTCCGATTTTGATGGAGGGAAAAAAGTGGTCAACAAGAGCCGTCTGTTTCAAATTCAGAAAAGTCAGCAGGGATCTGTGGTAAATCAGGATGAAGAAATATCCGTGCCGTTTCCAATCAAGTGTTGTCTCTGTGGTCAGTTTCTGACCCATTTAGGAAAAACACTGGGAAAATGAAAACTTCCTTTATGTGGCAACTATGGAAATCTCTGCTGTAAAAAGAAATATCTTATCCCTTCAGAGAAATCAAAGTTAGCATGCTGATTCAGGGTAGAGGCAATATTAAAGATTATATGCTAATTTTCAGGTTTCAGTCTCCGAACACGAATCAGTTTTTACTGCAATTTAGGGGTGCAGGAACTTCCAAGGGTTCCCCAACTTGAAGTTTTTGCAGAATGTCGCCCGACAATGTGGCTGGGACAGTTTTTCTCCTCCAAAACAGCGCACTTGAATGTTTCGTGTCCTAACATGAGTGCCCCCACTTCTGCGAGAAGTTCTGCGGTCATATAGTTTCTGCACTCCTGCTGCAATTGACCCATTCCGTTTCTAAATAGTTTTGAAAAAGTCAAGTCTATCTATACGTCTTTTCTTGATGAAGAGTCCTCAATAATAATAAAAAAAAATTTTAATTAATAATCATCTGTTATTACCTGGTCTATTTGATTTCTGATGTATTTTTGATTATCTGTTTTCAGGAGTCAGATTCAAGGTGGTGAAAGTAGCTAACGTGTCTCTTCTAGCTTTATACAAAGAAAAGAAAGAACGACCTAGATCTTAAGTGTGTATGTATTTCATTTTTTGTTTCTATCTTTTGTATATGTTTTGACAAATAAACCATCTGTGACTGATGTTATTTTTAATTCTATTCTTTGATCAGACATTGCTTCATCAAGTACTCCCAAATCTTTTCAATTTTTGTAGTACCATTTGTGGTTCGCAAATGAAGGGCTGGGTGCAGAAAGAGCATTTCTTGGTCGGGGTGTCTAAGAATCTCTGCTACCGTTTCATCCATTATAATTAAAGCAAATTGATGGAATTTGTTGATACTTGTACTGAATGTTCTTTATGATTTTACAATGCTGAAAGCAGAAAATTTCAGAAAATTAACCCAATTGTTTCCCCTCCATAATATAAATCAGCATTGGAGATTCTGAAACACCGCAACTGAGAAATGCCCGCTCTGCATCCAACGCCTCAAACAACACAGATGCCTAAACAGAACTTGTGTAAACCAGGAAAATAAATCTACCTCCTTCATAAAAAATTACCTCAAGCGAGGAAGTTCATCTGAGTCTTGTCAATTGGATAATTTGCTGTAAAAAAATTTATTACTGTAGAGTGTCCTTAATGGGCCAAGTTGGTATTTTATATTTTAGTTCAGAAAATTGCAGGAAAAGAGTTTTTGAAGTGAGAAAATGCACTGCTTTGTGTCATCATCAGGCAGAATTTTTCTTCTAAACCCATTAATATTAGTAGATCATGTCTTTTGCTCCTGCTTTATTGTTCAATTTAGTAAGTAGCCTAGTGCTCAGTTCACTTGGTGGTTTCCATAAAAACATTTTTCATCTCATTTCAGGCACTCAGAAATTCTCCATAGACGCCATTAGTGGCACGTCTCAAAAAAGCGATATATATTGATTTATTCGCATCAGTAGCATTGAAAGAGGTTACGCCTATGTTATCGTTTGGATCCAATTCAATAGAATGGAGAATCCCTATTATGACATCGCCACTAATAACGTCTATTGCTAACTTTTTTCTGAACACTTCAGTTCAAAGAGTTGTCAATGAATTGCGTCTTCAACTATCTTCAGGGAGACAATATTTGAATTTTAGTGTCTAATCCGACTCACGGTACTGATTCAGTCCGACAATATTAGATTGTGTCTGTTTCCCTCTCTTTTTTCGTTTTTAACAAGAGAACCAAATAACATTCCGATCGAAAATGTTTTGAGTGTTTGAAAAGAACCTTATTTAGGAGCTTGGCACTATCTTCTAAACCTGTCGATTTGAATCAGCCCGCGCTGAATGATGACGTCATCGGGTCTGTGCAGGCTTCTCATTGGTTATCATTCTCCGTGGATTAGCCAATACAGTAGGAGGGTTCCGTGAAACGCACTGAACACAGATAACGTGTCTCAGGAGAGAAATGTGTCATGTGAACGATGGGAAAGTGATAAGTTATCAGGAGTCGCCTTGTTGAACGATTATCAATTAACGTTTGATCGAGTGTTGTTTTGAGTTTTTGAGTGTCATCATTATGCAGAATTTCCTGGATCCATTCCTTTGTTCCACAGCAGCAAGTTCAGCACCTCATGCATTTTAGTGCTCTAGTGATGTGCCAGAATGCCCAAGGAATGTTTGCAAGAGTCATGATTTTCCACTCCAAACTGTGTTTAATTTGAATGGTTTTATTCGGTTTACCTCTGTATATTTCGCAATTATTTGTTTATTTTTACGGACCGGTAATGTCTCATCCACTTAATGAGGTTGTCTGATAACTGGGGACCAGCATGCATCTACTTTTGCCTCGCTGCCAAAGTTTCAGTTCCAAGTCACTCGTATCATTGTCTCAACCATCATCTGTCATTCCTCTCTCAATTAGAGAACATTTTTTTGATACTTTTAAATCTGTATATTCTTTACACGACAGAGAAAATTCAGCCTTGTCAAAGCATTCTTGATCTATAATGATGGCTTTCTGGTTCGGCACGGACTTATCTGACTTCATGATCCCTGGATTTAGTATTCATTCAGTCGCAGGTAAATATTGTTATCTATTTTTTTCTTCAGTGATCGTGTGTGCAGTAACTTTTGAAAGAGCCTTCAATTTCTGTAATGAATGTGGAAGTTTCCGGCATGCTTTCTCCATGTCTCTGTTTT
Organism: Bemisia tabaci; assembly: GCF_918797505.1. Classification (NCBI taxonomy): domain Eukaryota; kingdom Metazoa; phylum Arthropoda; class Insecta; order Hemiptera; family Aleyrodidae; genus Bemisia; species Bemisia tabaci. The sequence goes on from NC_092794.1 coordinate 7,187,173, forward strand.
GGAATCTGGGGTGGTCTCCGATGCCTTCATAGATGCAAGGGGCTTTAATATTTGCTGTATTTAAAGCCTGAAATCTTGCTAGAAGCCAAAATGTAACAGGAATGGAGGCTCTATATTTTTCTCGAACGTCCTTTATTTGTATTTGTCAGAGCCTGGTCTTTTGGTGCCATACGAGGTTTCTGTGAATGGTTCAAGCCACTAAATGTCAATGAACTGGCTCTGGATTTATCATTCAAATGAGCATGTTGAGAGAGAGGATTTTCAAAATCAGCGGAGATAAAAAAATTAGTCATGAGAATATATGAGAAATGGAGGACGCATGGGGTGTGGAATTTCCTCACCTCTTGAACGAGTCAGAAGATCTAGTGTCTTTTTGTCGCTGCATTGAAAGTGAAATTAGAAGGGTACCAAAAGTTTCGCAATACTGACAGGTTCTCGTAATCCTGTGTTTTTATCTTCCAGTTGAAGTACAGGTTTGCCTTATGAAAAAATGTGCAACCTGTACCTGTAATACCTATCATAGCAAAATACAGTCTTGTTTTAATAGCACTAGTCAATTTGAAAGTAGACTACCAACAGAATTGACTCCCCGAAGTTACAAGATTAACGGTTTACCTCACAAAGAGCACATACTTAATACTGGTAAGCTGCCAACGTGGAGTTATTCACATCGGGTGCTTAACAATAAGCAGCTGGAAACCTTCTGTCTTTCTATTGATTTCAAGCCAGCAGCATTTCGACGGTGAAACTACCAAACCACGTATCTCGGTTTGCGACGTCGCAGACTTCCTGTCATACTTTACTTTTTAAAGAAAAGCTACTTAACGTCCAGTCTTGAAAATTTCCGTGATTTTTCCTCTTTGTGCGGAGAAAATTCTGTGAAAATTTCAAGGCATGATATTGATTTGGTCTACTTCAAAAAAATAAAATGTGAGTGGAGATTTTTAAACACCGTAAACGAGATACGTGGTTTGGTAGTTTCACCGTCGATTTGCAGTTCTACATCTGTATTCCTTTTTTTTTTTTTTGTTACAGCATTCAGTGGATTATGTGCTGCTCTTTTTATCATAGCAATAGTGCATGAAAATGTCAAGATTGTGTACGAGTTGCGGAAACTTCATCGTACCATTCCCAACCGTTCCTTTTTTAGTTGTTTCTCTGAGATGTCAGCGCTTTTGACTCAAGATGCTTCTGGAAGGTACACGAGACCATCAGCAAGGTAAAAGTCATTTCAAGTTTTTCGTACTGTAGAAAGATTTTGTTCATAATGCTTTTGGTCCAGAGATATCAATCTCAAAGAATCTCAAAATGCTTAGCTAAAGCTAAGAAAAAATGATTTCTGGAATATTATCAAGCTCCCGAAAGTTTTCTCTTGAACTTTCTCAACCTCATGTTATTGTTTTCTTTTTTCTTTTTCTCGATAACTGCAAATTGAAATTTTTTTCAATGTGAAACTCACATTTTTTCCTTCAAAATCAGAGTCAGTTCACTAGAATTTTTAATGTCTCATTTGATAGTAATAAGTGTAGCATGTTAGCTGGAAATATCCCTTGTGAAGGTTATTCTTGAAAATTTTAAAACCAAAAATCATAAAAGGGAGTATTTGTAAATTAAGTGATGCTTTTTTTGGCATTTTTGACCTCCAACACTCCCCCCTCCCCCTTTGGAACGCTTTTGTGACGTAGGCCCCTATCATTTAACACAATGCTATTATGCTCTCCTGAACCTCCCCCCCCCCCCACCATTTAGCATTCCAAGAGTTATGAACGGCCCCAAAACATGCATGAGATGTTACTTAAATAAGCTGCAAAATTTATCAGTCACCACAAATGCTTCACTTAGGTACCTCTCTTATTGTTGGCTTTTAACAACCTTTGAGCTTCGTTCCTATGATTTGTTTGACTGTCCATAGCAAGACAGGCAAAAATGCAGAAACTTGACTCTTTTTACTCCGGAAGACAGCGTTTTAAATTGGATCATGAAAAGTGTCTTAAGTTTGCATTTTGTTTCTTCCAACCTTTCTACTCGCACAGAGAATATTTTCATCATTTCTTTGGTCCTTAAAAGAAATTACTGCAACAAATTCTAGAAATAGATTTCATATGCATTCATATCCACCGAGAGAGAACAGAAATTTAAATGAGAGTAGAATTTGTCATTAATGTAATAAATTGATGGTGAAACTGCAGAGGTGTCTCTCTTGGTTTGTGGCATCGTAGACCTCCTGTCATACTTTATTTTCCCCTTGAAAAACGACTCAATATCTGTTGTATCTATGAATCTCCCGTCATTGAGGCTGCTTCTGATGGCATCGATGAGCTGCTGCCATCAGGAGCCATTTCCGTCTCCGTGACCGGCACGGCAAGGTCATTTCTAGATCCTTCAGGACATTGAACACACGTTGTAGTTATCAGTTGTTACCAGGGAATTCAGCTAGGCTTATCTCTGAAGCATGTAGTTCTTGATTAGTGAAAAGTCAAAATGACAATGAATAATAGAGTATTTATAGTTCACACTCTTCTAGTCTTCATTCACACAGTTACAATAACGTCACCTCTTGAAAATCTCAATAATTTTTCTTCTCAATGTGAAGAATATGCTGTGAAAATTTAAGATCAAAATGTTGGTTCGTCCTCTTTTTAAAAAATAAAATAGGAGCGTAGATGTTGAAACAATGCAACTAAGACATGCATTTTTCAGTTTCCCCGTCAAAATGCTTTGATTATTTAATTTTTTATTTTTGCTCTTTTTTCCAGGGAGCTTCATCCAGTCAGTCAATTCTTGTGGTTCCTCTCTCAAACAATCTTAAGTTACTTCTTAATGCTGAGTGTGATGACTTTCAATGGCTACATTGGCATAGCAATTGTTCTTGGATGTGGACTGGGTTATTTTCTCTTCAGCTCAGAGTTAGAAAAAACAATGATACATTGCATTTTTCAAAAGGTTGCATGTGATGGACGAAATCGGCCCTGTGGTAAGTTTTTCATGATGAAAGCAGACTGCTGGAAAGTAACTCCTTTATGTTTACCAGGTATTCAACGATTTAAACAATTAGAATGGAACTAAAGCTTGAGCATGACTTGTGTAATTCGTGTTTTGAATGCACAATTGGTGCTGCCTCCCAAAGCAGACCGTGGCTCTTGAAAATTTTCATTTTATTTGTCCGTCACTGGTGGTTTCATTGTATAAATGTCCACAACCGAATGTAAATTACATCTCCCTCCCCTCCCCCCCAGTTAATATAATATTCTTAAAAAGAATTTCAGAATCAACTACAGACAAAATCACGTCATGGATTATACTCCAAAGTTGTGAATTTTTTTTCTCGTCATCTTTTACTTTTATTTACTTATTCACAATCTAGTACAACACAATAAAAGCTAAAAGTTGTAGCTTATTTTATATGTCAAGTGTCATGTAGTTGCTACATAACATGAAACAGTAAGTTTTAGAATTTTTTCCAGAAGTCAGTAGATTATCAATGTCCTTAAAATGCTCATTTTAGTCAAAATACTTCAAGCTAGTTAAGAAACATGTTATTAGAATTTCATACTTGCAAAAGTTTTCCTGACAGATAGCGGGAGAAATTTCCTAATTACCCAAGTCTAACAATCGGAATATCTACACTTCCATGCTCGGATTTGTTTATAGTTCTGTGTAGGTAGACGATCAAACAGAAATAACAAATTTCATTGGTATCATTTGAAACTAGAACATATTCCAAATCAAATTCATGGACAGCAGCAAATGGGAATAGTGAAGAAATTTTTGTCAGAAAGTTGTGAATTTGCAGGGAAGGCAAAAAAAATCTTAAAAGTGTTTCACTGAGCATACCTGCATGTTTTATTTGTGTGTGGGGGACGAATGAGTCAGATGCATGCAATACTACGTGTGAATATTTTTCAGACTTAATTTTTTACCCTTTTTTTTTTATTCTGCTTAGTATAAGTAAATATAAGCATGGAATCATTCATAGACTAATTTATGTTACGTATCCATTGGAGTGTCTATATTACATTGCCACTTTTAGTAAAGAATTTTAAAAGATAGAAGACAATAAACTATATAGAGAACAAAAAATGAAAATAAAAAAAGCGTAAAATATCTAAACATAAATATCGACGGTGTAAGTCGGCAATCACATAACTCGTTTGCGGTGTCTAAAAATCTCCGCCTACATATCATTATTTTAAAGGAGAAAAAATTGACATTATTTCTTGAAGTTTTTGCAGAATTTTCTTCGCATAGGGAAGAAAAATCATGACAGTTTTAAAGAATTGCCGCTGAGTAGTTTTCCGTTGAAAAAATAAAGTATGACAAGAAGTCTACGACGTCGCAAACCGAGTTATGTGATTGCTGACTTACACCGTCGATATATCAAATCTTGCTAATAATTCTGGAAGCATCAAGAGAGGAAAGAAAAAGTATGATTCAAGTGTGTTTTAGGTTTTTTTCCAAGTAAAATTACCTCTATTCAAACTAGTTTTTTCTTCCCTTTTTGCTCCTTTTTTTTATTTTAAAAAAAAAATCCCAATTGATATATGAGGTTCTTCAAGGGAAACCATTACACTGAAGTATATGATCTCAAGCCGTCCATCTTTAGTCCATTTATTATATCACCTCTTCGTTCTTATATTATTTCTTTTAAGACTCTTTCAAAATTTGAAAGTTAATTGAACTGTTCTAATTATATACATAATGAATGCATTTTCCATTTTTTATAATATCGTTTAACGAAAATTCTTTTGCGTTTTTTAGGTGCAAGTAATCTTGAAGCAGAAAAAGTCAGTGACAAAACGGCTCTTTCAGCAAATGAAAACTGCGAGTGTAACAGTCCGGACTCCGACTCATCTTTAACTCCTGACCACATTTTAACAACTGTTGAAGTGCATACTTGAATTTTACGTTCTTGATCTGAAATGTCTGAAGTTCGCCGCATTATTTCACTTTCTGATCATAAATAATTAATTTTTTAAAATTTCTTTTTACGCCCATCAATGGGGAAAGAGTCAGTGATTTTAAACGTAGAATTCTTGCCAAAAATGAAAGAATTATTTGATAAGCTTTCATCGAAAGGAAGCTATTTTAAAGCTCACAATACGGACCTTGTTTCATGACCGAAAAAGAAAAAACGCTGAAGGAGAAACTGTGTAATATTTATTTTTGTAGCATAAAGTTTTTCCTCCCCATGATGCCTAAAATTCTGAGGTTTTAGCCTTTTTTATTGCCATTTTTAAGGAGCGTCATAACCTCTATCAATTTATTCAAGTACCTAATATTTCTGTGATATTTAGTGATTTGAAAGTTTAAGTTTTCATTCTTTTGTAAGGACAGTTTTCCTGATTGTTAAAGCATTTATCAGTAATTTTATCAGCTTTTTCTTGTTAACGGATTTTATAATATTTTCATTAGAGCTTCAGTATTTATATTTACACAGAGACTTCAATCACAGAAGCAGCAAGAATTTGGTTTGCTGTTAAAATTAGCGAATTCATCACTTATTACATCCTGCTTGATAATTACAGTAGTAATTTCCCCTGTATCATAGCTCACTCCTCCTCACAAAGCAAGAGAGCCTTAACCCAATTCCTACTTAGCATTCCTGGCCATTGGAGAATACGTGTGAGAGTGTGTGAGTAATATCTCCCAAGAACAAAGGGAAGCCGCTGGGCTACGTTTGGCGGGTTGCATACGTTTCCCGATTACCTCCCATACATTTAGTACAGTGACATACATTTAATACTTTTTTTCCACAATTTAAAATGTGATTCTGCCGAACAAATTTGTTTCTTTCGATAAAACTAGCCGAAATATTTAACTGAAAATTCCACGCCCGGAATACATTCACTTTCTCAAGTAAAAAAATCAACTTTTTAAGTCCTCCGCTATACGATCCCGTGTGTTTTCGGGAGTTACGAACATTTAACCTCAAACCCATGGCCAGGAATGCTAAGTAGGAATTGCTTAACCTCATAGCACTCCTTCCATAACGGACTTGCTCTAAGCTGATCATTCATTAATCAACGATTTCGGTAAGCTTTTTTTTCTTTTTTTTCAGTGAATTCGTCAGAAATTCTCTCCTCTAATGACTTTAAAAAATTGCCTTTTGATGATTGTAGAATGAAAGCTGTAGTAATGGATTGTTCATATCATTTAGTTAAAATAGCAGGATCTCCCCTCTCTCTATTTTTGCCAATTCCCCAGTAGATGAAATCTTCAATTTCCCATCAACCACATTGATAAAATGGATCAAGAAAAGCTCTTTGCAGGTGGTGACTAAAAAACATATTTGCACTCATAGAACTAAACGTCTTACACACCCCTCTCATACTTACTTACCTGATATTAAAGCTGATCTGAAATTGAGGGTTTGAAGAATTTTGCAATGATCAAGAAGAGGGATCTAGTCCCAAGCACTTGTGAGGGGTGAGGGAGTGTTGTGCTGAATGTGAATAACCAAAGTCTTATGAAAAAAAAATGTATGTTGTATATCTGTGTATGCGATTGTTCTGTATGTACAGTATATCTATAGTTAGTATTTGTATAGTTAATTGACTTTTGTTCTCAAAATAATATTAAATGATCATCATAAGTTAGTACTCTCAAAGTGATAAGCAGACTCTCTAGTGAAAATGCCAAAATTATTCATCACGAACCATCTTTCATTGCAGCACCATTTCAAGAAGCTGCTTATGAGAAGGCTCCTAATCTTTTTTCGCATTCGTAGGAGATATACTTTGAGCTCCGAAAGATGGGTTGTTTTCAGTGTTATCAAGCAATTTAACAAGACTGAGTACCTGACTTATTTTTAATTTCTTAAAAATCTAGGTGAAGTTTTTCATTACTTACTCATGTATCTGGAAGTAAGGTGTTGTTATGCATAATTACCTGTCTACTTTTAATAATTGACTTACAGTTGAAATTTAGTGTGCCAAACTGGAGCTCTTTTTAAGGAAGAAGTTTTTAAGGGAGGGTAAGAAGAACTAATCAGATCATGAAAGTACAAGAACTGTTGAAAATTATTTTAATTTATGGTTATTTTGTAAGCTCTAGGGCACTTACGAAAAGATTCACTCAAGCTTATTCTCGTCTCCTCTGAATTTTGAGTCCAATTTCCCATAAAATTACGTTCTATTCTTCTTGAAGTGTTGCCATGTCTCAATTGAATATTCATTACTTGTTAGTTTTAAAACTCTTTGATTGTCAGCTAAATGAAAGAGTTATTTTTCTCTTTTTGAAAGGAATTGTTAACCGCTCATCTTTTGTGTTTCTCCACTCTGTGTATTTTAATTCCTAAATTCCAAAGTAAATAATCTTTTATAAAATTTCAAATGTTTTTTTAAACCTAATATGACATTTGTGAGGAGAACCTCTTTTAATTCTCAATTTATTTATCAAAATGATTTGACCAGATATTTTTTGTAAGAGTCCATAAGTCAACTTTCCCTTCCATCTTCCAAGAAGAGATATGGTAGGTAACGACCAAATAAATTTACACACTTAGACTCCAACAGAAGATCTGCCATCTTGATTCTTACATCTACTTCAAATGCAAAACTGATGGCGAAAAATCTTCTGTTGTAGTTGATAAGTGCCTAAACTTATTTGGCCCGGACTCTACCCACAATATCACTGATGAAAGTTATATTGGATGTGGCAAAATTCTTGAGTTATGGCAGAACATCACGAGAGGATGGTTCATATGCCTTTGATGTATGTTTAAAGTCATTTAATTTCTTTTTTTCCCCTTTTTTTATCTCTCTATAATGATTGGTTTCAATATGTCAAAGATCTTTCGCCATTCAAAGGGTGGAAATTCCAAATTTGGTATTCATGCGCCATCAGGTGTTGCCAAGATTTTGCAACTATTTCTGTCTTACGAAAGGATTGTAATGTCCCTAGAATAATAATCATTGTCTTAAGTTATAGTAGGATCAAAAATAAGAGAAAATTTCCTACTGAAAATGAATGAAGCAAAGGCATGTACTTAGGCTCTTTTATAGAAAGAATAGCATGCACAATTTTAGCACCCCGGCGCTTACCAGGGTTTTAATTTCCATTCTACATCCCATCCCATCCCATCCTCCCACCTATAATAGTTACCCGACCTATGTCGTCAATTCTTTCGTTCACGATAACTATCGTTAGATTTACGTTAGCTTCTTCAAATTTTGCAATTTTGTCCATTTTGGTCTTATGAAGAACTGTATAGATTTTCAGTTAAATCACTTTTACCGTTTACTTATAAACGGTAATTAACGTAAGTGCCCTACTTACGCTGTTTTCCACTAAAATGTATTTATGAAAGTTCCATTCCTTGGTTTCCTTTTGTTTCCTTGATAACCTTTGCTTGCTATCAGCTGATGTTTTACCTATTTCCATTTCCCGGCCGAGTCAGCGGATTTTATGCCACCTTTTTTTTTTTTTTTTTTCTTTTTAATAAATCCTAGCTAGGTTAGTTCTATTTTCTTGCCAGCATTTATTATACCTCCCCCCCCCTTCCAGCTCATTTTTCTAACTCTTGCAGCCGCCCCCCCCCCCCCACTCATTTTATTTATATTTCTTTTTCTTATGGCATGCCTTGCTCCCCTACCACCATTTTTTCAGGGTTTCATACATAGGGATAAAATATTGTATTGTATATCGATCCTCGATATATCGTTCGATATAAAGCAGGACTGACAGGGATAGATCGGAATTAATCCTTAGGGTTCAGGGGGTTCGCCCCTGCTTTGGCTCCTTAGGGTTCAGGGGGCTCGCCCCCGGTTGGCTCCTTAGGGTTCAGGGGGCTCGCCCCCGGCTTTGGCTCCCTAGGGTTCAGGGGGCTTGCCCCCGGCTTTGGCTCCCTAGGGTTCAGGGGGCTGGCCCCCGGCTTTGGCTCATTAGGGTTCAGGGGGCTCGCCCCCGGGTTTCGCTCCTTAGTGTTCAGGGGGCTGGCCCCCGGCTTTGACTCCTTAGTGTTCAGGGGGCTGGCCCCCGGTTTCGCTCCTTAGTGTTCAGGGGGCTGGCCCCCGGCTTTGGCTCCGTAGTGTTCAGGGGGCTGGCCCCCGGCTTTGGCTCCGTAGTGTTCAGGGGGCTGGCCCCCGTCTTTGGCTCCTTAGTATTCAGGGGGCTGGCCCCCGGTCTTGGCTCCGTAGTGTTCAGGGGGCTGGCCCCCGTCTTTGGCTCCTTAGTATTCAGGGGACTGGTCCCCGGTCTTGGCTCCGTAGTGTTCAGGGGGCTGGCCCCCGTCTTTGGCTCCGTAGTGTTCAGGGGCTGGCCCCCGGCTTTGGCTCCGTAGGTTCAGGGGGCTGGCCCCGTCTTTGGCTCCGTAGTGTTCAGGGGGCTGGCCCCCGTCTTTGGCTCCGTAGTGTTCAGGGGGCTGGCCCCCGGCTTTGGCTCCGTAGTGCTCAGGGGTCTGGCCCCCGGCTTCGGCTCCTTAGGGTTCAGGGGGGCGGCCCCCGGGTTTGGTTTCTTAGGGTTCAGGGGGGCCTCCTCCGGGGTGTTGAGCCTTTTGGATGACTCTGCTGTGATTCATACCCCGTATTCTGAAGTCAATGATTCGCCTTCAAATGGCCGGGTATGCAAAATGACTGCCGTGAAGCACGAATAGTGGTATCAGAATTTTCCATTAAGTTTATGGATACCTACATTTGAAGGCGCTCTTCTGTATCCATTGTTTGTGGCCGTTTACATCGATGTTGACCAACAAGTTCATAATTTTGGGTTTTAAATCGAGCCTCACATTCGAAAATGGCCGAGGAATAATAATTTAATAAAATAATAAGATTGTTTTTGGTCTCTCCGTCTCATTTCAAAGAAGAGAGCGCCTGGAGGCGGCTGGATCAGATTGTTTATTTTAATTCCCTTGGTCTGGGCATCGTATTCTGAAGCGAAACTGAAAGAGTTGCCGTTTACAAGATCGCAACTTACTCAAAAGCGGTTGTGAATTTAAAAAGTTTCGCACGGATAAAATGAGCTGTCGTTGATTAACTGTGAATAATCGAATTTGAAGAAAAGGTACTGTGTCCACTGGTCCATTAGGCAAGCGTAAAGCATGGATGGATGAAGCATCATTGACCAACTAAATCTTATCTGATAGGGAATTTTAAGTGTGAAATCCTTTTTTTCAGTCTTTAAATGATCCAAATCCACCAACAAGTTTAAAACACCAATTGCAAAAATGCGTTTTTCCTGATGAAGTGTCGATTCTTAGTGCCAAAAACGCAAATCTCGGCATTTCAGCCGTATTTTCTAACTGTTCGAGAAAGTATTAAAACCGCTGATGGAGTTTTCAGAAACATCTTATTCTTGCTATCCTCAAGAATTATTACTCTTCTGCCGAAGGGTAACCTCTAAAGAGGAATTCAGACAGTATTTTTGCTCTCCTGGAAAATCGTGTTTTCCGAGAATTGCTTTTCTGCCTTTTCACCATCGATAACCAAGGTAGATCGACACAGGTATGGACAAGTTGAGAATGGATGAATGTTTCTTAATTGACAATTTGAGAATTTAAGTTTTATGTTGACCAGTTTCTCGAAGGAAAAATACAATTCCTACAGAAGTCTGCAACGTCGCAAATGGAGAAACTTCGTCTCTCATTTTGCCCAAGAATATGTATGTATAAAATTGGAGGCATTTATGACTTTCCTCTCTCAACTTATATTTGTCTGTAACGATAAACAGTGGGACGCGTTTGCTACGGCGCCTTGATACAACTATACAACCTCGACGGATGTCCGTATTGCGTTCAAAAAATTGAAGGCGTTTTGACTCCCTGCACATATTACCTGTAGTTGATCCGATCGACAAACGCGTATGTCGGCGGTGACGGGGTCTTGTTGCATTTTTTTAAACTTGATGGATGTCCGTATCGCACCGACTGAAGTGCGGAAACCACGTATCTGCATTGCGGTGTTTCAAAATTTCCGTTCTTATTTCATGCCTTCCAGGGGAAACAATCCAAATTTACGACTTAAAATCATGAACCAAATCTTCCGCTATCGAATACGAAAAATCGTGGAGAATTTAAGTTTTATGTTGACCAGTTTCTCGAAGGAAAAATACAATTTCTAAGGAAGTCTGCAACGTCGCAAATTAAGAAACGTCGTCTCTCATTTTGCCCAAAAATATGTATGTGTAAAATTGAAGGCATTAGGACTTTCCTCTCTCAACTTGATGGATGTCCGTTTCTCACCGACTGAAGTGCAAAACCTCGTATCTCTAGGACCCAGAGTTTCAATCCCATTCCACCTTAAACGTCCGTAATACCAAATTTCCGCCATTTTCCAGATGAATAAGGATTGATAAGCATAATACTGCATTTAACCCGTCTAATCTAAGTTTATCCTAATTCGTTTTCCAAGAACGTTTTTAAAAAATAGCATTTCATCAAACTAGAGAAGATTAAATTAACGTCATTTCGTTTCGCCTTCAATTTCAGTGTAGGCAACAGGAGCTTCCGCGTGGTCGAATAGTGCTATCGTCGTGAAATGGCACGCTCACTCAGGCAAAACAAGCGCCCATGTGGTCGAATAGTGGTGCATCATCCCCTAAACAATATCGGCTCAATGCTCCCCGTTATTAAATTAATAATTTTTGATGAGCGCATCGGCAAAGTCTGAAATGCACTCATAACTTCACAATCTGCGTAAGAAATTTGCGGTTTTTTGAGCTTCCCGCTTCAAAAACGATACTACGGCACAGGTGAACATTTTGTTAGAGGAGTCGTTCCATCGTCGGCAATACTCATCATGGCCGACGACAATCCGCCAAAACACCTGTGATGGGACGAGATAACACCTGAACAGGATTAGACTAGATAACAATCGGCGTGTTTACGTTCATATTTTCCTCACCCGCCTTGATTGACCTTGAACTCTCCTCAAAATACGCGCGGAACTGCGCAAGCGTCGGCCATGATGAATATTGCCGACGATGGAGCGACTCTTCTAACAAAATGTTCACCTGTGCCGTAGTATCGTTTTTGAAGCGGGAAGCTCAAAAAAACGCAAATTTCTTACGCAGATTGTGAAGTTATGAGTGCATTTCAGACTTTGCCGATGCGCACATCGTGATTTTTGAGGCATTATATATAGGAAACAACTCTTATTTTTATGAAGCATCTAGACCCGTGACTTCAGTCACGGGCTTTCCGGTAGTTTATAAATAAAACTGGGTACTTATACAAAGAAATCACCTGAAATTTTTAATAACGTTTAGTGAGATAAAATATCCTCTGCGTTGTTTCTTGTGTACCTATCTGCTTTCAAAGCCGAACCAAGCGCAAAAGATTTCCATCGCAGTATAAAAGGATTCAACTTATTTGGTGCAGACTCAGTGGGGAATCTTGACATGATTGTGGAAGGAATATGTAAATTTTAGGAACAGATTAAATTGTGAGAAAAAAACTGCCTATATTTTCAAATTACAAAGTCACCTTTTCTTGCAATTTCAAATGGTAGAAAGTATTTCATCAATTATCTCAAAATTATAGAAAAACTAATCTTGTTTTTTCTGCGACTTAATTTGTAATCAACATAAAACTACCGTAAATTTTATAATGATAAAATCAATCACTTGAAAGTTAAAAAATTCTCATGTACATTTTAAAATGATGAATAAGGAAGGAAATGATACCTAATTGAATTTTTAAACAGTCACGTAATATTCCATTTTTATATGTTTTGAGCTGCATAAGATTTAGGATTCGTGAGCACTAGCAGTTTTTTCTTTTTTATAAGCGTAGGTATGTAATATTTACGCCTCTTGGCTTTCTTTTTCACAGTAGGTATTGTAGAAGAAAATCTCTGGGCCATAACCTACAGTTCGTTTTTTAAATAGATCCTCAGACAAGGTGAGATCATCTCAACATATATAATTCCTCCTTAAGGTGATTCATCAAGCTCAAGTGACATGGTCGAACTGGCATGTGATATATCGCTTCGATTAGGTCAAAAATCTCGGCAGATTTTGAATTTTCAGCAACAAAAAAAAGGACGATAGTCCCTGCGCATGAGCAAAGAATCATTTTAAACCCGAAAATTGGTAAAATTCAGAGAAATGAAAGCAGAATAGTGTTTGGAAAAAACCTCGCATTCGATACAAAAATCGATAGCTGAATCGAATGCGAGGTTTTTTCCCAAACACTATTCTGCTGTCATTTCTCTGAATTTTGCCAATTTTTGGGTCTAGAATGATTCTTTAGGCTCATGCGCAGGGGCTATCGTCCTTTTTTTGCTGAAAATTTAAAATCTGCCGAGATTTTTTACCTATAATCGATGCGATATTTCGCATGCCAGTTCGACCACGTCACTTGAGCTTGACTAATCACCCTAAAATTTTATGCAGCACACGGTGTGATCTTTAAAAGATACCTAATTCAACTCACAAGTGAAGAAAGCACGACACACGTGGAAGGGAGAGTCCCCTCTCCCCTACCTATTCCATCATTGAAACCTCGATCTGGCTTGCCAAAAAACCAAAATCTACCCGAGTTACATCGGACAGTCCCTAGACAACATTCTCTGTTCAAATGTGAGTGTGTGTGAGTGTGCGCGCGCCAGGTTTCCTAGCTTCGACGAGCCTCGGAACTCCGCATCTGATCACGATAAAACAGCGTATCGACCTATCCAAGTTTAGCCTTACTCCCCGTTCACGGCCGTTTTTTCTGGGGCACTGTGTTTGACGCAATGCGTGAGGTATTCATGCAGTCTTGTAGGCGCTATGCGTTTCCCGCCGACCGCTGCTGACCGCACTGTGTTTGACGCAATGCGTGAGGTATTCACACAGTCTTGTAGGCGCTAATGTGTGTTACACGCCGACCGCCGCGCCCCGCCGAGGGCTTTTCCTTTTCATCTCAAGTCCTAGTCATCATTGTTCTCTGCGCCGCGCCGTTCCAGGCCAAATTGGGTGTTTGGTTTCTCTCTTAACGCAACTAATTAAAGGTGCTGCCTCTTGTATCACCGAAAGACGACAAAATTAGAAATTACTATAGGTACCTACTCTCAAAAGGAAATGAGAGATTTTGTCGCCTTTTCTCGTTTGTAATTTTTTTTTCTGAATCCGATTTTTTGTATACCTACGTTTAAAAAAATTTCAAAATTTGCCGCCCCCCTACCTATTCCTTTCCATCTCAAGTCCTTGTCATCATTGCTCTCTGCGCCGCGCCGTTCCAGGCCAAATTGGGTGCTTGGTTTCTCTCTTAACTCGACTAATTAAAGGTGCTGCCTCCTGTATCACCAAAAGACGACAAAATTAGAAATTTCTATACTCTCACAAGGCAATGAGAGATTTGTCGCTTTTACTCGTTTTTTTTTCTGAATCCGATTTTTTCATACCTACATTAAAAAAAAAATCAAAATTTGCCGCCATGGGTCGCGGCCCATGTGGCCACCCCCTAAATTCGGCCCTGAAAACGACGTAAGCATTATCTGAAAATTGCGTTTGAGAAGTCTAATGATACTGTCGTTTCACGGTTTCACCATGCGTGTAAGTAGAGACCGGGGCCTAGTCCTGAGAAAAATTATCGACCAACTCGGTAGAGACCAGATAGATTGCGCTGGAGAATTCCGAAAACCCGATATATTGGCCGGGCGGCCGACAAGTAAATTAATTTCGGAGGAGTAATATTAGGAGCGGTGTGGAACTCCTCTGAGATCAGTGGGATTACTTCCGAGAGGCGAGAGCGTTCGTTGACCACCGACGTACAAGAACCCTCCAACTCTGCCGTGCTGAGGAAAAACGCTGTATGAACATTCCAGAGTTGCCAAATTTCACCGGATAAAATATGTATTTTTGAGGGATGGTATGTATATTTTCTTGAACTTCTCAGATAATTTAGATTAAACGGAGAATTTGCATGCAAATTTTTTATTACTTCATCTGAAAGTGCCTAAAGAGCTGATTTCACAGTATTTTTTTATAATTTTTTTCTGACATGGGAAATAGTATAAAAATAGATTTAAAAATGAGAAAGTGCACTGCCTCGTGACGTCATCTGGCGGCATTTTCCATTTAAAACACATGTATTTTAGCAGATTAGATCATTTTGTCATATCCTCTCCAATAATTGGACCGCGTTAAAGAGAAAGGAACCAAGCCAAATCAGCTATTGCCAAATTTAATCGGGCAATTTAATTTTTTACATGAAAACGGTTGTGCGGATTTTTGTGCAAATTTATATGAATTTTCTCCATAATACAAAGCAAATTCCTTAAAATTTTCAAAGGAGTCCGCACAAACGTTCTCTCGTAAAAAATAAAATTCCCCTGTTAAATTTGGCAATAGCTGATGTGGCTTGGTTCCTTTCTGTTTAACGCGGTCCAAATGTTAAATTTATGATCCAAGGGTATCCTCGCGTTCAGTTCACTCAGTAGTTTTCACTGAAACACAAAATTCATCAAATTTCAGACACCTGCAAATTCTCTATTGCGTACAAAATTGTCCGAAAATTTGGAGGAAAAATATTCACATACTCTCTTAAAAATTCCTGTTTCATCTAAAGAAATTTGGCGACGCCTGAAGGTTTATACGGCGTTTTTTCTTAGCACAGCAGAACCGAGGTGGATGGGTGCAGCCGCTTCCTCCATCCTATGATTGAATTGAGAACCTGGAACCTAGGCGTCTTCCCGGTTTCCATCAACTTCTTGGCTATCCAATACATCGCCCTGAATCGAATTACTTACGTCGAGATTCGGCGGATCGCGCATGTTTGACGTCGAATAAAAGCCTGAAGACGTCACCTCAGCCCTCCATGTACGTCGGTGTGGTCGGAAAAGTGTGACGTATTGTCTTCAGTGGTGACCGGTCGTTATTTTCAGGTTTGTAGGAAGTTCATTTTCATTAGGGGGCTCGGAGGACAGGGCGCACAAGTGCAGCTTTTGCTATTTCCAGATCCTATAGCACAGTGCAGCAAAAATACTGAAATTAAATTGCAATTTGATTCCAATAAAATTGTAATTTTCTTACCATTAAATTGCAATATTTTTACATTATTTAGTCGATTTATGCCAATTTTAAACAATCGAAAAAATGAGCTCCGTGTTTCAGAAAGATAGGCAATAAGCAATGCAATGAAAAATTATAACTTATTAAAATTGTATTGAAATAAGTTTCAATCAATAGGGTCCCTTCAAACAGGAGGTAGGCAAAATACACAACACTCAGTGAAGTTGCAACAATTTTACTACGCAATTGCCACTTATTGCAATCTGTGCTACTTGGGATGCACGCGTGTTTGAAGATTCGAAATTACATGGATCCTTACTTGTGGCCGAAAGAAAGTTCAAACTGACTTTTTGATGCTTAAAAATTGGAAATCGGGAGCAAATTTTTCACAGAATACCTATGCATTAAGGACAGTTTTACTTAGAATTATAAATACCTCAATTTTTTCAATAACTGCACTTATTCGCCTTGTCCTCTCAGCCCCTCATTTCCAAATGCATTTCAAAATGTGAAATGGAGTCAGGTAAAACGACCATTGAACCCTCTATGAGATTGAATTAATTTTGGATCTTGGTATAGACACTAATCTATACTGTAGCTCTCGTAAAAACATAGAGCCCGAGATTTTATTCTCAAACTTTTGATATACACTTTTCAACAAAAAAAATCCTGATAAAAATTTGCAACATAATGCCACAGGAGAATAATTCAACTTTTAAAAAATCGAAAAATGCATTGTTACGAACAAGTAACACCATACTTTTGAGGACTAAAGTGGGAGAAAAATTATAAAATCTGAGATATAACTGTACCTAAGCGAGGAGGATTTATTTGTGTGCCATCTGTTGTTAAGAACATCAAATTATCGATACATTTAAAAGTTAGAGAAAATCGTGAAATTGAGAAAATCGCAATTAAAGTTTGCCTGCGCTGTTACCACTATTGGAAGAATGTTACTTATTTTTAAAATCCTCATTAGTGAAGATGATGGTTTAACATTTTGACCCGATAGGTATGTTTTTGAAAACTGCTAGAAAAAACAGGGGCGCCGACAAAACATCTTTGACGAAATGTTCTTTAACCCTAAAATTTCGAGCTGTGTTTTCTTAGCAAAATTACGAGTGGAAATTTTCGAAAATCGTGAGCAAAATTCGTGGTTTGTATTGACGGATCAAGCAAGTTGGCGACATTGTTTTCTCTTTATTTCAATGTCTGGGTTTGCTTGTTTTTTTTTTTGTTTTTTGTTTTTTGTTTTTTTTTTTAGTTTTTTTGGCCCAATGGAGAAAAATATGTAATTGAGATTTTTGGTAAAAATGGGGGAGCGTCAATTCCATGAGAGAAAATTCACTAAAACTCTCTACACCTCTTTGGTGCAACTGCACTTAATTATCTTTCAAGAAAATTCCATCTTGTTATACCTGCACGGGACAAACCTTTTGATATTTTTAAAGGATGCTTGTCATTTTTAATACGTATATTGGAGCGCCTTAAATTTTGTATGGTGTGAAACACCTCTGTTGTGAAATAGTTGCTTGAGGCGCCGTGGCACGCACGCACGCTGCGGCGCGGCGCGGCGCGGCGAGCAGTCTGCCAGCGGGCAGCGCGCATTGGCGCCTACAAACCTAACAGGGATACTTCACGCATTGCGCAATGCGTGAAGTATCCCTGTTAGGTTTGTAGGCGCGAGTGCGCGAATCGTGCTGGCAGCGCGCCGCGCCGCTCCGGTTTGTGTTAGGCTCTAATATTTCAACTCGCGGAGTCAGCGTTTTTCAATTCATGATTTTGAAATTTTTGCACACTCTACATGGATCATTCGCAAAAAAATATATGTATAAAAGGAAAATATAATGTGTGTTTCGTAAATATTAAGGTGGATCCGTGTAAAATTTAATAATTTCCAAAGCCTCTACAATTATTCTTTTTTATTTTGTGCTTTTACTGTGCTGCAACGTGGTCGTGGAATGTCCTGAAACCCAATTTTGCGCAAATATTTCCGACGAATAGAGGGTATATTGTTGAAAGAATGAAAATAGCAACGAAAAAAAGATATTAAATGAACTCTTGTGCTAAAGTGATGAGCGGAACTTCAGATAATTGAAATGAAGTAGGAGATTTGCGACGTCGCTAACCGGAATAGGTGTTTTGGTGCTTTCATCTCCGAATTACAGCAGAACATCATTGGACAGTGAGTCCCCGATTTGTGACTTGAAAAAAGTCGAATTTTCTCTTACTTACCCATTGATACAGCTTTGAATGTACACAACATGGGTTGGGTCAGGCTCTCTCTATCCAATTTAGACGGAACTTTTACTTAAAAGCATTATATCTCAAGCATATGACACACGTGTCAAAAATTTTCCAGCAGCGAAATAAAATAGAGAAAAAAAGAGGTGTTTGCATCTTGAGGATCGTTTACCCCGTGGCGTAGGTCGGTACATCATGGTGTCAATATTCCAGAAAAATCCGGAATTCGAAGTGTAAAAAACGGACCATAACGTCCGATTTTTTGCTAAAATCAACTCATGATATAATTTCCAACACTTTCTATAGAATCACTGTTTTTTATACCTAAACTACACCACTTCCAAGAATAAATCCATGATAAAAATCGTTCGTACCAGCCTACGTCATAAAAAAAAATCCAAGATGCCTAAAATGCGAACACCTCTTTTTTTCTCCATGTCGAATCAGAGGCGAGCAGAAATTCTATCCATATGCCTGTTATTCATTTCTGTACCTTATTTCTACACACGCGCTAAGAATCTAATGAGTTGCGTACATGTGTGACCGTTTTGACTAGCTCAAGTCACATAATTACTGGAATTATAGGTGCATTCTCTTACTAATCTCTCTCTCTAGGACCTTGCGATTTAAGTCCACTATTTGTCATTCTTTAACCACTTCAAAGTTAAAAAAAAGTATGAGATAGGCTTAAGAGTACCCCTCTTCTGATTGCAGAATGAAAAGAGGCTCTGGGTTCTACTTCCGAGCAGTGTTGGTCCTCCTCTTCCTAATGCATATCTCGCTGACGACTGCCAGAAAACCACCGTTGAACGGCAGCATATTCGGAAAACGAGTCAGCACCATTGGTGATTGTTTCATATTTTTACATCTGGAAATTTTCTTCTTCTTTTTTCAACGAAAATAGACGCATTTCCTTTAATCTCCGAGACTAAAGTCTGTGATTTGCCTGCCAGCAACCCATCCAATTAAAGAATACTGTTGTCTTTAAAGCAAAGCGCCAAAATCTAAGAGACAATAAATTGCGATTATGCTGTGTAATTGCTACTGCTACTTGGATTGCATTTTTTAAAAAGGAACCAGAAACATTCCAATGTTGCTAGGATTGTGCAACTTACTTTCTCAGCCAAAAATGGCTGAAACCGTGCAAAAAATAAAATTTTCTAAAGTAATTTTGTCTTAAATTAAAGATAAAACTTGTTCAGAGCATTAGTTTATATTTGCGAGATAAAAAAGTTGCAGAATCTTCGCGACATTTGAATGCTCCTTGTTCTGTTATGCAAAATGCAATCCACTTCTGCATTGGTGTGTTGTGTATGTTGCCTACCTACCAATTGAAGGGGCTCCTCTTTATATTGAAATTTATTGCAATAAAATGGAATTAGTTGCAAGTTTTCTTTGCATTAAAAATAACCAAGCTGCCTATTCTTCGTCTGATCGTCTACCAAATGGACTGCATCCTTGAGCCACCATTTCTGGCTCATTTCAGAAACAAAGTTTGTACCTTTAGTTTTCCTATCCAGATGGGTGCTGTCATAGAAGAGCCAGGAACAGTTTCGTTCATGCGTCATAGTACCTGTAACCTATGTAAAAATGTTGCGATTTCAAGGTAAAAAAAATTCAACATTATTTCAGAGATTTTAATTGCAATGCAGAAAATTTCAATGGTATTATTGCAAAAGATTTCAATGTTACTTGGATATTTTCATTGCAAATTTTTACTTGGGATAAGGCAAATTTACAGACAAATTGGTGGGAAATTCAACAGTAAAGCTTTGAGAATATATCCTTGGAGTAAGCTTTTGACAAACTTTGAGGTCGCACCTTTTTTTTGTTTTATATATTGCTTTGGGGGTAGAGGGGGGGGGGGGTGTTATTCATTATTTTTATTTAATGACAAATTATTGCAGTCCCTCGCGAATCCCTTAAATGTTTTCAGCAATATCAGAGAAAATAAAAAACTCTCATATTCCTGCTATTTTGTTTGGCTACCTGTTGATCTTAGATTTTATTACTTGAAGTGAAAGTTTTACTTTATAGTGTTTAAACTCTAAGACGGTAAAAGCCTCTAAAAACCTCTGATCTTAATTCTATGGTAAATTCTCCTTTTCTCAACTCTTTCAGTCCTGATTTAATTATTTTTTCCTCTTTTCCAGAGTACGATGTTGGGAAAACACTATCGGCTGTTTGTGAGGTGGCAGTGGAAGCATGTAGTTCTTGGTTTCCAGAGGAGGAAAATAAATGAAAGCATATTTTAACGCACAAATTTGCCTGTATCATAATTTACAGATTTGACTATGAAAATTATTTATTCATTACTAAAATATGAGTCATTGTTATTGTTGTTAGACCCTGAACACTCGAGGGAAATTCAACTCAAAAGTTGTACTCGAATGATCACAATATGTAAACCATTTCAGATTTAAGTATACCAGTTGCATTTTTTGGTGCTATTTCATTTTGATTAATGTTTTCCTCGGTCTTGATTTTAGTCACCCACATGTTGAAAAACCCCCCAAAAACGTGGAACGTGCGAGGAAAGCTCTGCACTGTGGAAGGATGCCTGCCATTTTAATATGTTCGAGCGCCTTCAATTTCGTATGATACTGTGCAACACCTATGTCGTGCAATAGTTGCTTGAGGCGCCGTGGCACGCTGCGGTACGGCGGGCAGCCAGCAGCGCGCATGGGCGCCTACAAACCTAACAGGATACTTCAAGCATTGCGCAATGCGTGAAGTATCCCCTTAGGTTTGTAGGCGCCAGTGCGCGTTTCGTACTAGCAGCACGCTGCTCCGCTGTGTGTTAGGCTCAGTTAGGCTCTAATATTTTGAACTCGCCGATTCAGCGTTTTTCAACTTATGATTTTGAAATGTTTACACACTCTACATGGATTAATCTCATTTAAATTGATGAAAAAATTTATGTACAAGGAATATAACGTGTGTTTTGCAAAAATTAAGGTGGCTCCATGTCAAATTTAATGATTTCCAAAGCAATTCAATTTTTCTTTTACATTTTGTGCTTTTACTTTGCTGCAGCGTGGTGTATGCGCAACGAAACGCTGAAAATTGGACGTATTTGACTCTAAAAGATCCATGTACAAATGGGTTAGAACCAAAGATTGCGTGCTTCTTGTTTTTTTTCCCTCTACTATTCATTTTTGTAGAGTTTCTTTTAACACAACTACGGCTCATTGAGCTTAATATCGATGCAATTGCTTGGAAAAGGTTTTACAAGTATTTGCCACGTTTCAAAAATGTAAATGTTTTTAAAATGAGGTAATAATTTCATTTTAAAAAAAAGGTATGCATAAGGTATATATTTTAAATAGAACATTTTTAAGGATAAAAATAAAACCAAATATTCACCAACAAGAATTTGAAAAGATGAATTAAAAGAAGAAAGTAACATTTCATTTAAAAAATGAGTTACCATATCAACACCTCCTTCTCTCTCAATTTTCTCTTTTCAGTGAAATATAATTTTACATACGGACTAGAATATAACGCTTGGACCAAGCCAGTGTTGCTTATTTTAGGCGTGGACGTTAACTACTGGACAAAGCAGGTGCACGGACAAAAAATCGTTGACAGAACGTCTTGAAACCTGCAAATTTCAATTGGTAATACTTGGTTTTGTTTAGTTTTTTATATCCAATTATGCCACAGTTGGTTTGGTTTTCACAGAAAAGGTCAGAAGTGTGCTGAAATTTTCTTCCTCATTCATACAAAACTTAGCTCATCCTTGAGTCTAGGCACACAAAATAGATGCCTCTCTTTGTTTGCTCAAGGATTCAGAGGTGAGCAAAGGAAACAAATATTTCAGAGCATGCGGAAAAGATTAAGTTGAGATTTCCTGTGAAGCCTCTTGTTTAACAAAATAAAAATGAGATATCAGTAATAAGAATTACTTTTTAGTTATTTATTTATTTTTTTTTAAAAAAAAGCCACACAGTAATTGTATCAATTACATAACAAATTTGAGAACAATTACAGGGTAGCTGAGTAAGGGTTAAACCAGATTAAAGTTTTACGATACATGTGATTGGTATCATTGTAAATAATCAATGATTTTTCACAACTTTTGAAAAAAAAACTGGAACAAAAAAACGTACAAACAAACAAACAAATAAAAGACAGATTAGTCCTCATGACACTTCTAAACTTAAAATAGACAGACTGACAGAAAAACTGCTGTTTCCCCTGAGAGAAGGTACATACCTAAAAACTGTAAATTTTACACAGTATTAGGGAGACATTAAATTATGGGATTCACTTTGATTATTTTTTTTTAAAAAAAAATCAAAAATAAGAAATTGAAAACTGATAAAAAAGTAAGGAAAATTAAAATTGCAAGAACTGTATAACAAGGATGGGTAATGAGTTCCTCTTTTTTCAGAACTTTACCAGGTTTAGGGTGGATTTAGGGGATTCGTTCACCCATTCTGGTATCATTAAACATATTCAAAAATATTTTGTACTTCCTATGGTTGGGCAGTAATCTCTAGGACAGGGTCCTATAGGGTCTCTACATCTCGATTTCAGCTTCAAGCCATCATTGATTCCTAGAAGCCAGGTAGGTTTGATTATACAGGAAGCGCGGCAACTGAGAGCCCAGACGTTAATTTTAAAAATTTAGATCCCTTAAAACCAACTTCTTATCAATTCAAGCGACACAATAAAAAGAATATGATAAATAAACAGGTGAATGTCTATAGGGAAAGGTATTGTAGTCCACAGAGACAAAATTTTCAATACTTGGCGCAAATTTTATTGAGTCTGGTCAAAAAATCGAATTTTAACACTAGAGGAGAAAGGTCTCTTGTTGTCAGTGTCTTACAGAATAATTTGCAAGTCATAAAATCTTTAAGCTAATAGAGAGCATTAAGTAAGTTGCATTAAAACCTGATAGTTTGGCAACCTAAAAATGGCATGAAACACTTGTAAAAACATTACTTCTCATTCAACATTACATTCTCCTTGAAACAACGTTACTTAAACTGCAAACACTAAACTGCCAGAACCCTAGTTTGATTGAACTTTTTAGGACAACTTGCTTATGCAAAACTGTCCATAGAACACTCTCCTATGCTCTGTCATATCATTAATGAAAAAATTTTGAGTTTTTGTGTGCTAAGGTTCTATCTCCATGAAGGGACACACATTATCTAGTTTTAATTCTATCTTCTGCCTTTTGGAAGATTGATAGATGAAAAATAATAACATTCCAACAATAAAATAAAAAAGAGTAATCTACAGAAAAAAAAATTATCTGATTGATGAACTTACAGTCTCAAATTAAAATAGATATTCATTTTTTAGGACATTGAAGAGGGTTTTCTCTTTTCTTTTTAAATCTTGAAATCCCTTTTTAAAACCCAACTTAACAAAAATTACTGCGCCTAAAATTTTGCCCTGTAGACCAAAGTCTCTTTCCCTAGGAACAGCCAAGTTTTTTGACTACATATGCTTAAAAGCCTACTTAGTAAACCTCGCACATCAAAGAGTCTTCATGATAAAAGCTAAAAAATGAAGTTTCCAAGGCTATAGCTCAATTCTGATAAAAGCTACCAGGAATTCTTCTGGAACAATTCACAGTGAGTTATGAGATTCCAGAATCCCTCGATACTGACAATAACAGTCTTAAATGTAAATACTGATTGAGCAGCAAATGAATACCTGACTCTGATACTTATGAGGAAAAGGTTGTTGCTCGCAAACAAATTGAAATTATTATTGTCTTGACAGACTGCTTTTTATTCGGAGAGTCAGACATTCAAAAAGAGTAGAAAAACTTTGCAATACATCTTTGTTAGTGTATGCCTTTGAAGGAGGACTGACGAATCTGCAGCCCAAGAAAGGCACGTTTTTAAAGCTGGTATGATCAAACGCCCAGTCTTGTGTGTCTTGTTCGGAGTGGGAAAAAAGTAAGTTAATGATATCAAAAACTATAAAATTACGTCTTTTCCCCTTAATTTTCGGAGGTAGATATAAAAAAATTATCTCTTCCAACAAGTGCAATGCATTTGGTAGAGGAGCTAAATTTTGTTCTTTTCTTCTTTTTTTGCAAAATTAAGGTACCTTAAAAGTACTAGGACTGGCGCCATGACTTCAAAAAGAATGCAACTGGGGAAATGGTTATGGTTTCATTCAAAGGAACAGCTCATTTTTATCCCTTTTTTTCTTCTGGACATCAAAATGAGCACATTTGGTTGAAAATTCCACTGTACCATTTCTGCTGAATAATTAAGAGAAGAGATAGTGGTTAAATGGATCGAGAGAATTAAGGAGCGCATAAACTTCGATGGAAAATACTTTCAAGAGGAAAGAAATATCTCTAGTACTTATGAACAGCGAGGAAGAATTTTGAATTCTCCAAATATTGGCAAAAAAAATTACGTTGAAAGTGGAAAGAGGCCCCAGTTGCTTTGTTTTCTTTCTTTTATAATTTATTGAACTGTCAGAAATTCACAAGTTTTGACCGAATGAGCTTAAATAGGTGTCAGTTAATAGAGAAGGAGCTGTCCTTTTGTATGGAACCATTACTAGCTCCTTAGCTGCATTTGTTTCAGTTATGGCACCCATCCCAGTACACCCAATTTTAGGACACCCAATGTAGTTAGGTAAACTAGGGAGGTTTTTCATAGCTATGCTCAAGACAGTTAAATATCCAATTATGATTTAGAATGCTACAAAACGTTACGGTATCTAAGATTTAAACCTCATTTTATAATTTAAACAAATTGACGTTTGATGCAGCACCAGCAAACTCTATTTTTAAATCAATTTAATTGAAATTGATTTTTTATTTTCTAATATTTTGATCTGAGTTGATTCATTTTGCGTGGATGAAAACAACTTAACAACAGAAATATTGTTTCATCTCAATAATGACATTCAGTTATTGATTACATTTGTTCTTAGTCATTATTCCTTCAGCTTCACCCCTAATCAACCCACTTAAACTATTAATTTATATTTTGAACCGTGTTTCTTTCACCTATTTTTTTAAAAATTGGGGGACATGTTTACCTACCTCATGTTACTTTTACATGCCATTATGAGGAACATTATTACCTAGTTATATGTTTCTACTAAGAGGCCAAAAAATGGAGAAAAGCTTTGGAATTCAATAAAAATTTACAGCCCATGAAAAAGTTTCAGTCTATGAGAGGAGAAAGTCCAGACTTCCTCAGGTCTGGGAAAGACACAATATAGCAGCAACTGAATATTCAAGCATTCTAAGTAGAAAAATCAGCTTACACTGTAAGATTGCCAATAGTTTACAGTTTAAAACTTTTCAATATTCTTGTTCTTCATCGATTCAAAATTGTTCATCAAACTCTTCTTCTTCTAGAAGAGCATCAAATTCTTCATCTACAACATTTGCACCTTCAAATAAGAGATTAAAGCATTTAGATGTGCGGTTTGAAAAGTGATCATAGGGCCGATCCTGAGACAAGCAAGTTCCACAGACCCAGCAGAAAAAAATTCCGCACTTTGTACATGTCATCTTATTACAGCCATCGTTTTTCTGGACAGAAAGAAAAGGTATTAAACACTCAAACTAGAATAAAAGAGACGTTTTGACTGAAAGTTTCTCCAGGAAATGCCATACTTACGTCATTTTCTATGAAAAATTGATGCAGGGTTATCTTCATGATGTTACCAAAACATCTTTACCACAAGATGGTAAGATGGCATATCAAGATATGCAGTTTCAACCAAGGTTTGCAGCGTTGCAGACTTCCTGTCATGCTTCAGTTTTTACATGGAAAACTATTAAATGTCATTTCTCGAAAACTTCAGTAATTTTTTTCCTCTTCATGAGGAATATTCTGTAAAAATTCTGAGACATGATGATGGTTCAGTCTGCTTTTAAGACATAAAATAGGAGCAGAGATTTTGAGACACAGTAACTGAGATATGCAATTTTGTAGTTTTAGTCTCACAGCTTTTGCAAACTAAATGAAAGCTCAGTTAACAAAATCATGGACACTGACAGTCAATTACAGGAAAGCTGTGCATTTATAATAAATAATAGATAACTCTCATTACGGACTAGCACAACTGACCCATTGCATACTTCATAGAGAACTCTCTTGCAAATTCTAAGTAGGCGAGAGATTCTCTCTCGCCTACCTAGATATGAAAAAAAAAATAATGATTTGAAGTTTGAGCAGCAAAATACTAACCTCAATTGGAGAGCTACAGTTGGGACAGTTCTTACTGTTGCTACTGATCCACTGAGTTGATAGTTCATCAAATAATAACGCTTGTAGCTGCCGGTGACCATACCGAAGCTCCAATTCTTCTCTTTGTTTAGCATCACCATTTTGATATGCCAGGACCAAAGCCCGTTTCTCGCCTAAAAAAAGATAAAATAAGTTATATTTGCCATTTTCTCTAGTCTTTGGTCGATTCTCTGAAAAATCGAAATTCTTGTATGCTTGCTTTCAGTATTATTGCAAAAATATAAGGAGTTATGATGTTACAGCGGCTTGTGCCTCTATTAAAAATATCTTGTTTATACTTTACTTATACCTGCTGCATACTCCTCGTTATACCTATTCTATTCCAGTAATGTGCCTTCTACAGAAACCATTCATCAAATGGACGTATTTTTATCAAACAGAACTATGTGCAGGGGAAAAGATGGGGGTGGCCAAAAGAATGAATGGGAAATATAAAGCGCCAGTGACAAAGCTGCTGCCGTGGTCACGTACGGTGTCTTTAACTCATGAGCCCTGTCTACAACACTCTAGACAGATGCCCACGGCTCAATGATGCCGCACTTAGTTGGCTCACAGTTCCATTTGCTGAATTGGAGAAGCAGGATTTCACATTCTGTCAAACGGAACTATGTTTACAAAGGGTAAGCCGTAGGCATGATAGCGTTGTGGACAGGGCTCATGAGTTAACGACGCCATACGCAACGGCGGCTTCGCCACTGGCGCTTTATATTTCCCATTCATTCTTATGGCCCGAGCACTAAAGAGCACACCCCATCTTTCTCCCTGCACATAGTTCTGTTTGATTGAAATACGTCCAAATGTGCCTAAGAATCCAGCTTTGCACCTGAAACTGAGGAGGCTGTGCCGCTATGGGGCCAAAAAAAATTTATGTACCCTGTTCAAACTTACTATTGCCAAGCAGCAGCAGCGCTCTTGATACACCGTTTGTGGCGCAGCAATGTAGATTGAGAAAAAGAAGATTCAAGAAAGAAAGAAAGACTTGGAGCAAAAAAATTAAATGCGCCATGATGCAAAATGTATGAAAAAAGTTGATTTGGGGACTAAAAAATTGTAGATGGCTCCTAAAACTTGGGCTTCCCGGCAAAGATGGTTCCTAAAGTATTAAGGGGAAGGTAGAGCACTGTTCTGTTCCCCAAGAAAAACGTTGCATGAAATAATATTCTCTTTTGCTCAGCCAAAATGCATGTTGCTCCTCTACAAATGAGGAGGATCTACTGCCAAGTAAATGTTAAAATATAGTCCCTACAAAAAAGAATAAAAAGGAGAAAAGATAGATTTGATAAGCACACAAAAAATTAACACTTACCAGATGCAAATTTACATTTTTCAATACCATGATACGTCATTTTGCAAAGAACACAAAACGGATATTTACATTCAGGACAGATTGCCAACTTTTCATTGGGTTCTCTGGTGACAGGGTAATTGCAAAATTTTCTTGGACAATAGACGATGTCAGTTAATACGACAAGTGAAGCTTCAAGCAGCAATTTGTCATATTTTTCAAAGAGAACTTCATCAATATGTTCTTTGATCTGAAATAAAAAATTTGGGTTTGGAAAAGCGAAGGAAAAAAGTTATAGTTCAAAACAAGAGGGCTGATGAAAAGCCGAAAATTCATTATGCTTGTTTAGGCTTCGTGCATGATCCAATGGTCTTACATGGTCATGATATCAAAACATCAACAACAAAACCATATTTTAAAACCTGTACGGTATAAATATCTAAAAAAATTTCACTTGAAAAATTGCATTTTTAAAAAACTTTATTATTTCAGCAGAATATGTAACAAGTTATTTTAGAGAAACCTGCTACTCATGGGGACAACTCTCAATGAGCTAATGAAGTGTTCCATATTAAAAATCCCAATTCATTTTGTATTGTGATTTTATACTGCTTTAAAAAACTAATTTTTCAGCTCCTCAGCTTTTAAAAAAAAAATCTACATTAAAAGGATGGAATCTTTGGATACACCATGTTAAAAGGAAACACGAAGTCATAAAAATTTACGATGAGTTGAGATTCTTACTTGCGCTTGCGATGCTGGGGACTCGCATTTAGTTTCTAGGCACCCGAGAGAAAAAATCCGATTTTCTTTAATTTGAGTCTCAAAGTAGCAGGATACACATTCTTTGCAAAATACATGAAAGCAAGGTGTAAACTGAGTGCATTCTGCCCCCAACTTCTCCTGTAATCAGAAGAACAAAAAGCAACTTTACATGTGCAACAAATAGGCTCTACAATACGTATACAGAATAGCGTAAAAAAGATAATGATCTGAGGGGGCTGCAAAACATTTTGCATTTTGTAACGCAAGAAATTTGTCAAAAAATTGCACTACCAATTAATTATTTCCAAGTACCCAACTTGCCAACTGTCAACTTGTCAAGCTGCGAATTGCTGCTCCCAACTATGTTCAAATTTTTATTGGAACTCTTCAAATAATTTCATTTCAAGTTTTTTGTTATTATTATTATTATTATTTTTTTGTTGGTGAATGAATGTGTGTGTGCCAGTGTTGGCTCAGAAACAACAAAAAAATCTAATAAAATGCATTTTTAGCAGACATTTCACATTGAATGATCTTCTAGCAATCAGACAAAAGCAGAGGAAGAATCCAGTTGCAGGCATTAGAATTTAAAATAAATAATTAAATGCGAATAATTGCAAGGCAATCACCAACCGGCCGTCCTGGTTGATCCATTCCTGCGTACATCTACGTTAAACAAAAAGTCAATGGAATTTTTTCAAAAGATATCAATACTTACATCAAAGCAAGAGTTGCACATGACTTGCGACTTCATGAGCTCTTCTTGAACTTTCCTGGTGTTATATTCATTAAGGATGATATGGATGGGGGTATCTACATTTTTTATTAAAACTCTACTATCACATAAATCAGACTTCTCGGAATCTCCATTTGTTTGTGGATTCAGATTGCTAGAGGCATCAGCAATCTGAGGCTGACTTTGTAACTCTAGACCTTTAGATCCAGGCTCAGAATTTTTAGAGGCATCAGCAATCTGAGGCTGAATTTGTAACTCAAGACCTTTAGATCCAGGCTCAGAATTTTTAGAGGCATCAGCAATCTGAGGCTGGATTTGTAACTCTAGATCTTTGGATGCAGGCTGAAATCCAGGCTTCTCACTAATTGGTGTTACCAAGGGAGGTTTGACATTTACTGTACTCTCATTATTGATACTATTACTACTACTAGCAATCTGAAGGCACGACAACGTGTTAATGAGGGACGATTCGCCCAAGTGAGCTGTAGATAAGTCATCGATTGTAACAGAATTATCCACGCTAAAAAGTTGGATGATGTTCTCTTTGATAAAGTCGACCCAGATAAAAAGTATTTCACTTCCTTTATTCTCGTGCCATAATTCGTCCAACTTAAGGCACAATTCAGACAGCTGAAAAGAGAAAGAGAGAACACAGATAAGAATCAAGCTATTTGATCAACTTCATCAGAACTCATATTATTTTACAGATGCTGTCAAAAAAAGAAAAGACATGAAAAAAAAGAGGAAATAGGAAAAGAAAACAACGCTTCTTTTTGTTTACCCTATTTTTTTATTTTTTTTTAGTTTCTTTGTAAAGTTTATCACCAATTTCAAGTTACGCATAATTATTAACCCCTTGATTCCTAACTCATCCAACTATGAAAGTGTAGAAGTTGTTTTGAAAATCTGCCTTTCGCCATCATCAGTGAACTTAGTTGAGGAGCCGTTTCAAAAAAGGGATCCTTCACTCGAAATCTGAGACAGGGATTACCCATAGCGTCCTGTACATGTGCATAAACTTTTAGATTATGCACCAACTTTTTGAGCCAAGAGACTATTTTTCAGATGACAGAATTATTGGTTCAGGGGTGTTGCTCCTGTATTCACTCCAACGGCTTACCGAGTAAACATTTAAAAAATTTGTTGATCCAGATCTTAAGACTAAAAATATACCCTGCTGAATGCTTCGAACTCTAAAATTGATCAGGAAAAATTTGTGAATTCTGGCAGCGAACCAAAACCTCTTCTCAAGGCAGAGAGGATTTAGTTGTAATGCCTCATATAATTGCTCCTGTTGTGCACCATTGTGCAAAAACTCACCAAACCTACGACTGCATGTCCATTTTTAAACCAAATTTTTTTAGTTTCTACCACAATATCCAATGATAATTAAGCCCCAATTTGTTTATCTAATTTTATTGTTGGCTCAATTTCTTTCTTTTTTTGGGCAATGTTAAAGGAAAGAAAAGTGTGGGGTGGGGGGGGGGAGGTCTACAGCAAGAAGTAACGAGAGAAATTTTTACCATTTTAGGAGTAAGCCATAGACAAGATATTGTGTAATCTGGTGGTGATTCTGAAGGATATCTTAGCGGCAGTGTGAAGTTCACCTCTAAAGGAGGCACTTTGGATACGATTAGTTCCCGGTAGTCTGAAAAAAGATGGTACAGAAAGATGAACTAATAACTGAAGGCTTGAGGTAAATACAAGTAGTTTGCAATGGGTGACTCAGAGGAATGTCGAGGGAAGCAAAGCAACTTGATAAAATCCAAAGAGAGGTCTCATGAGTGTCGCCACCTAAAATTAAACCTTTCAATGTCCACAATTTGGTCCTGGCTGACAGTCATGTAGACAAGAACTATTTGTCCCCTGTGATACATCTTCAGACTTGTACTGACAAGCTTTAGATCCATTCCTTTTGCTGAATGTCCCAAACAAAAACGAAAAATTGCAGACATGGAGAGGGTGAATAACTTGCAAGAATCATGACAACAGGATCAGTAAATCTATAGATATGAGAGAGTGGGGAGAAAATACCATAAGTAGCTAGTGTTTCTTCCAAAGATGTTTATCGAATCCACTTGAGATGTAAGTTAGTGTGACTTATGATTTTTGTCCACCTGATGAGTTTCATATTACTTGATAAGATTTCAAATTACCAAGAGTAAGTGAGAAAAAAATTGAGACAAAGATTAGAAGAAAGTCTCTGTGTTTTTTAAACTTCATCATTAGGGATGCAAAGAGTTCTCGACCCCGCAACTGGCTAGTCAGACCAAATGAAGGACATGATCCAACAATTGTGGACGCAAACAAATTTTTTTTTTTTTTTTGGGGGGGGGGGGGGATTTTGGCACCTGCAAACTTACAATTCGGGATCATTCATTAAAGAATTACAGAGGGCTAGAACTATTTGCTCTCTTTATTCAATTTCTTAATTATAGGGTGTCTGGTGCAGAGACGTCAAATTACAGACCACTTGGATGCTACACAGAAAATCAGACTATTACTTCCTAAAAATTTGAATGAAGCAAGGAGAAGAATACATTCTGTGGAATCAAGAGTGTTTTAACTCTGTCTGACATTTGAAAAACTTAACAGTAGATTTTGAAGCTTTCAAAGACACATTAATCTAAAAGATTCGCCCGCTAAAGAAAAAATCGAAGGTTTGCATAGCAGCAGGAATGAATTGATTAACACATGCATTTTCTCACCAATATTAGATGATTGCAGGTATCTCTTTACGATGATTTTAAAATCCTTCGGAAGTTCATGGTAAATATGAAGACGACCACCTAACAAGTTTGAATGTTCAGTTCTGTTGAATTCATCTGAATTGTAAATACTTTCCAGGACTAAAAGTTCATCTTCTTGTAACGCTCTGTTGTCCATCCTGAAAGGTTAAGTACAATTTCAATTACTCATACACACTACAGTCAAAAATAAATAATTCTTTAAGATTTAATACCTCTTGAAATAGAAGTAGAGCTTGTTCATCGTATGTTGAGAAGTTTGATATACAAGCTCAGAGTCCATTTACACTGATCCGCTCCAAATCAGCACCACTTGACGGGTCATACATGCAATCAGATGGCACCATTAGTGGATGGCCACAAAAACCTTTTTTGACTTCTGTCTTAACATACAATGAGCAAGAACCTATTGCTAATAATTTTCTTAAATTCTCTGAAGTACGGTCATGAAAAATATTTGTGGGAATAAATGAGTTGGGTGATTACTGTTGAAAAATTGGAATGTTGGTCATTTTGAGTAAAATATGGCTTAAAATACACTCCAGGAGGGAACTGAAAGATTGAACTGGTTTTGTCGGTTGGACATCCAAGCTCCAAGTCTATTGGCACTGTAAATCTCCATCTAATTTACTATATACCAACATATCGACAGTGAAACTACCATACCTTGTATCTCGTTTGCGGTGTTTAAAAATCTCCAATCCCATTTAATTTTTGTGAAAAAGAACAAACCAATAAGTATCATTTCTTGAAGTTTTCACAGATTTTTTCTTCACGCAGAGAAGAAAAGTCATGGAAGTTTTCATGAATTGATCTTGAGTAGTTTTCCATCTAGAAGATAAAGTATCACAGGAAGTCTGCGACCTCACAAACTGAGCTACGTGGTCTAGTAGTTACACTGTCAATATTTCTTTGGGAATCATTAAACCGCCACTCAGCCCTACTTCTCATCTCATCTCAACAATAGTTATGAATAATACTTAGCCAAATTTTCCATACCTACATTCTCTCAGACTTCCTGATATGTTAACTTTAAAAGATTTATTACTTACACCTGCCACAACTTTAGTTTATCCCCTTTGTAATAGGTGATTGTTAAATGCGAAATCATACTGATTAGAGAGGCATTCTTGGTTTGTTTCTTTGGCCAAGGGAGGAAATGGAGGACAAATACAATTAATCTTGAAAAGAGTTTGATTAAAACTCATATCCTGCTGTAGTTGAGCACAAGAAAGCCATTCATCAAGATCTACTTTGGACTTTCTTTCGTCCAAAGCTACCAATGTTGGTGGCATTTAATTCACAGGGTAAAATAATTTGAATGAATCATTTGCACCGTCTTCATTGACATGACAGCTTAGGCAACTTTGTCGCATGAGAACTGCAATGTCACATGTCCTCACTTATTGCGCAATCACTTGTGACATTGGCTTGCTACTACATGATTCCTTAAACTATGTCGGACATTCGCCTGCGCACTGACTATTCCTATACTGCGAGTAATTATTGAATATACATACAATAAGAATGAGCAGGAGTCTAGGATTCCGACAAACCAAAGTTCATGAAAGTAAAAACACGGATGAGAATACGGAAAAAATTCCTCAGGAATATGTACCAATTTGAGTCACTTACTTTTGATTCGAAAAATACACCTGAAAATCAAAGCAAACCTCTACAATTGAAGACAAGATATGTACTAGGAGAAAAATCCTCTTTACTTACTGACTACTTAACAATAACTAACTGTTGAATTGTAGAATTTGTGGAACGACAACGAGAATGAGACAATTTTTGGTACAGGTGTATATCTGTTTTCTACTCATTACTCCCACCTCCCACCTAACGTAAATACGTAATTGATAACATTTATTGTTGTTTGAGGTTAGAATTTGTAGGTGTACCGGCGCGCGGCGCAAGAACGGAATCCCGTGACTCAATTCGAAAGAAAGCGCGAATTTTTAAAATAGCACAGTGTTACGAATGCCAGAGACACGCCGCGCCGCACAGATAGACTTTAAATGTCATTTTGGTACATACTTTTGATAAGTGCGGCATCAGCTTATAGTCATATTGTACTTGAACTTTTAGGGGGAGTTTTTTAGGATTGGGCCGGGGGTGGCCACCGCCCCCTAGAATATAGCAGTTGCGGTACTTATGCAAGAAAATCGGAGAGATCGACTTTTCTAAAATGGAGTCCACTTACTTTCCACTTTAATTTCATTCCCAGCCTAAAGTACATGTTATACCTACCACCAGGCCCGCCACATCCCATCTCGGGCCCTGGTACCAGTTTTAAGGTCCGGGCCCCAAGCACGGAGGGGGGGTCCGAGGGGCATCCCCAGAGAAATTTTAGAATTTATGCGACTAATTGGACGCATTTTGAAGCTTCCATAAAGAATTTTTCGATTAATTTCTGCGGGATTTTTTTTTTTTTTTTTTTTTTTTTTTTTTTTTTTTTAATACTTTTAGCACAAAATACTTGCGAATTGTTGCATTCAAAACATCTGGAAAATTTTTATTTTTTTTGGGGGGGGGGGAGGGGCACATGCTACTATTTTCAGTTCTAAAAGGGCCAGGCCCCCCTGGACTCCCCCTTCGTATGTCTATGGCAAGGGAGTTGAGCCATGAGCCATTGAAGTCGAGGATGCCCAGACTGGAGACTCTTAGCATCTAACGACGGAAGAAAACGAAACGAAGTTACTAAAAATATCCCTCTGTACGGAAAATCTTGAAAATAGATAGACATTTTCCAAGAAGTATATTTCTTTGAAAATTTAAGAAGAATTCTACAGTGCCCCAGCGTGTTTCTGAAAATCTATTCACCTTTTGCGAAATTTTTAGGGTAAATTTTTCACTTTTTCTTACGAAACAAGGGTTGCATGTGAATTCGTAGTGGTTTTTCACGGAAACACGGGCCCCCTCCAGGGCCCGGGCCCCGGTACCAGGGACCCGGTATCCCCCCCTTGTGGCGGGCCTGCCTTCATTCACGCTGGGCGTGTCGATTTCCTTTGACATTTTTGCAGTGGTGAATGCATAGCTGAGGTGCGCTCCAGCGAGAATTGTATTTAGCAAATGGGTGGTTTTTCTACGAGGATTAAAAATAAACAAGTGGTACCGAATATAAATAAAGAATATGAACTATGCAAAACGATAATCCGGCTATCGAAACTTGGCTGATTTGAAAACGCCTTCAAAAGCGGCGTAATACCTCACACATTCCGGAGAGCTCAAATAGTTGTATCATTGCGCCGTAAGAATGTGACGGAAGATTACAATTGAAATAGCCTTCATGCACGCTGGCCTTTTCGATTTCCGTTAACATTTTTGCAGTGGTGAATGCATAGCTGAAGTGCGCTCCAGCTAGAATTGTATTTACAAATGGGTGGTTTTTCTACGAGGATTAAAAATAAACGAGCGGTACGGAATACAACAAAAGAATATGAACTATGCAAAATTGCAAAACGATAATCCGGGTATCGGAACTAAGCTATTTTGAAAACGCCTTCAAATGCGGCATGATACCTCACGCATTCCGGAGAGTTCAAATAGTTGTATCATTGCGCCGTATGAATGTGACGGAAGATTTAAGTAGAAATAGCCTTCCTACCACTGAAGCGCCTAAGCCGCTTCCGTCAATTAATGGCACCAATTTTTTCCAAAAAATTAGTAGAGCCGATTTTTTTCTGAAGTGGCTCTTTTCTAACTACTTGAGCTTGACACTAAAAATATGAAGACCGTAAGGTGAGAAAAAATATTCCCTTCAACAGTTTGAAGAGTATTCCCAATAGGAATTGGCCGAAAATTCTAAGGAGGGTCAAATCTAAAATTCAGGAGGGAGGGGAAGGTCCTGGTCCTCTCCGGCCCTAGTAATGCTCCTGCGGTTGAATGTACCTATTCACGACTGGACTCATCTCTTAGTTCTTCTTATTTTTCTTATTTTTCTTATTTTTTATTCATTTATTTAAAATCAAAATCTAGGCAATAAAAACCATTTTCAACACGTAGAGGTATACTTCCTTGACTTTAGCAATCAGGTAACTTGATAGAGTGGGTGGAAACACCCTGGTAAAAATTGGCAGTATCTGTGTTCCAAAATACCATAGACCTATAGCCGGCTGTAAGATTTCCAATAGCTTCTATAGCCGGCTACACAATTTCTTATAGCCTTTTTTAGCCGATGGCGACTAAGCAACAGCCAGGCGATAAAGTGTTTGCTAAACGTTACTAATTACGAATGCTAGGACTTAGTGAGTTTTTGGACTACTGCTCTCTTTTTGAGCCGTAGTATCTAGATTTATTTTGCGAGGAAAACTTCGTACTTTTGATGGATGCCTGCCATTCCTAATATATTAGAGCGCCTTCAGTCTCGTATGATACTGTGCAATACCTCTGGCTGGTGTGAAATAATTGCCTCAAGCGCTGTGGCACACTGCGGCGCGGCAGGCGGGGAGCCAGCGCGATACGCGCATTTGCGCCTACAAACCTAACAGGGATACTTCACGCGTTGCGCAATGCGTGAAGTATCCCTGTTAGGTTTGTAGGCGCCAGTGCGTCGCCGCTCCGCTTTGTGTTAGGCTCTAATATTTAATCTGGCGGAGTCAGCGTTATTCAACTCATGATTTTGAAATGTTTGCACATCCTGTATCGATTATTCTCATTTTAAATAGATGAAAAAAATATGTTTTAAAGGAAAATATAATGTGTGTTTTGTAAATATCAAGGTGGTTCCGTATCTAACTTAATGATTTCCGAAGCACACAAATGTCTACACAACTTCTTATAGCCTTTTATAATCGATGGCGAAAAAGCAACATCCAGGCGATAAAGTGTCGAGCCCGGCGATAGGAACTATAGCCCGGCTGCATAATTTTGTATCGCTTCGTATAGCCCGGACGTATGATTTTCTCCGCATTTTACAGCCAGCTATACGATTTTCTGTAGCTTTCTTTAGCCGGCTATAAAAATTCCTATGGTATTTTGAAACGCAGCTCTTATCGCCAATTTTTACCAGGGCAGGCTTTGAGTAAAAAAAATGATGTTACGAGAAATACGTGCTTAAAGTTTCAAGACGTTGTGATTTAAAACCTGATGCATTTTAAATCAAGATTTTTTTCAGTGATGATAAAAAATATTTCAACTTTTAAGTTCCATTAACTTTTGGGTTATGGTAGGTACTGCGTCAACAAGTATTACCAAGAGAATTCTGTTTGACGGGTTACACGCCCTTTCTTGGTAGAATGGGTTGCTTATGAGAGTCAGGTTTTTTGGGATTAGATTTAAAATAAAGGGAAGGGAAATGAGTTGGAAAAAAAAATTTTTGAAGGAAGAATAGGGGAATTAAAAAATTAAAATGATATTTGTCCTAATTCGACTACCTCCTTACTGTTCTTAAAATAAAGGAAGGTGCCGAATTTGAGACTTATAAATTGTTTTAAACGAAAAATTCGAATTACTTAAAGAGTTCTCAAATGTTAGTTTGCTAGCTGAATATAAGTTACGGTAAGAAAAAATAAATAGGTAAGATATAGTTTATGGGTTGAAAAATATTACACGTTCTCTATACACGCTTGATATAGATACTAAAGTCTACCTGTCAAATTAAGAATCATCTACCTATTCACTGCGTGGCTAGAATGTAGGTACATGCATCTTTTTTCTTTCAATGGTTTAATGGACGAAACTAAACCATGTTGTTAAAAAGTAACCATATCTTGTTCAATTTTGGCACTAGGGTCATGAACATATGTGCACACATCGTCATCTTCCGGCCAAAGTATCTCAAGCGCCATGCGACGTTTAAAAATACCCACCGCCATTTTACTTTTTTACAGAGAAATTGCTCTACGAACCTGTCCAAAAATTTCACTGAATTTTCTTTGTGTTAGGTATCGATAAAATTGAGTGAAGTTTTCAAACAGATTCAACAAACCATTTCCCTGAAAAAATAAAATGGCGGCGGAAATTTTTGAACGTCGCATGGCGCTTGTGATACTTTGGCCGGAGAGTGACATGTACTTCAGATTACGTTTAATCACAATAGCCGATCGGCCGAGAAAAATTCGGACTCGTGCCTCTCCTCCTGCCGACTCTCATTAACCGTTTTACTATGCTGCAGAATATTTCAATCACAATCCATGGATGTTATAAGAACAAGAAATTTATTGTGACAAGATGTTGGTTTTATTCTTCAATCGAAATATGACAAATTTTTATAGATATAACGTGATGTAAAAATGAGACAGAATTTTAAATAAGCTTTCAAAAGGTAGACACCGAGTGCAATGTCTGGTGCGGAGGTATCTCTTCGAAACGTCCTGGGAAACAACTCATACAAAATGGGGAACTCAGGCAGTGCGCTCAAATAAAAAAGAGGATAAACAGAAACTGAGAGAGGGTCCATGCTAACAGGCAATATATTTTAAAACTCCATAAGCATATCAGGCAAGCTTTCAAATTTGACTCATGATTCTATCAGCGCATTTCTCAGCGATCATGACGGTAACAGCGCTGGAGTCGGACGAGAATATCCTGGGCAAGATGGAGGAGTCACCAATGCGGAGGTTATCGAGTCCGATGAACCGGAAATCAGGATCAACGACTGCCAGCGGATCGTCGGGCAGACCCATCTTACACGTGCCGACAGGGTGCTTCCGCGGAACTGTCAGGTGTCTGACAGCCTCCATCCAGTACTCCCTGGAGCCGATGGGGTAGAGACAGTTGTCGACATACAGCGGTAGGAACTTGGCGCCGAACTTCTGGAACACGGGGGAATCCTCCAGGCCTCGGACCCAGTCGATTCCTCCCAAGATGGAGTAGATGTCCTCCGGGTCGCTCAAGAGCTTAGCGTCGATGACCGGGTGGTCGTAGGGGTTGCTCGTTTCCGGGTAGACGGAGCCCACGGACTTGGGGTACATGAGCGACACGCCGAACATGGCGATGGAGCTCTCGCGGTTGATCTCGCGGATCTTCTTGCGGGTGGCCTCGTCGTAGCCGAAGACGGCGAGCTGGCCGTTGAGGAAGAGAGAGTCCTCCTTGGAGAAGTAGTACGGGATGATCTGGAGGTTCGGGACGTCGCTCGTGTTGGTCTTGACGAACCCGGTGTAGCTGGTGAGTCCGATGTTGGTGATGGGGCCCTTGCGGTGGGCGATGAGCTCGTAGAGCATGTCCCCGACCGGCCACTGGGCGATCGGCGGCGTCTTGAACGTCATGATGGCGCCCGGGAAGAGCGGGTGCATCTGGAGGTTCTTCCCGACGCCGGGACGCTCTTTGCGGAGGATGGTGCCGACGCGCGCCAAGTCGACCGGGTCGCCGATGCCGGAGTTCTGCAAGACGTGCGGGGACTCGATAGCGCCGGCCGTCAGGATCACCTCCTTGTTGCAGTACAACTTGACCAGGTCGCCGAGCCTATTCCGGAACTCGACGCCGATGACTTTGGTGTTGGCATCGTCGAGAAGAAGCCTCGTCACGTAGGAGAACTTGCAGACTTTCAAGTTGGGTCGGCGCCGCACCTCCCGCGGGCTCAGGAAGGCCCTGGCCACGTTGACACGGAGACCGTCCTTGATGAGCGCCAACGAGGGGGCGAACCCGTCGTGGTCGATCTCGGTGAAGACGTCCTTGCTCGTCATCCCGAGCTCGGAGATGCACTGGCCGAACGACTTGCGGATGGAGACGGTCTGGCTGTTGTAGAAGGAGTCGACGGTGAGGAGGCCTCCGGAGTTGTGCGAGGCCCGGATGGTCGTCACCTTGGTGAAGATCTCCTCGCACCTGGCGTCCTCCGATTTCATGTAGTATTTCAGGCAGGCTTCGTAGCCCCAGTCCGGGAGACCGATTTCGTTGAATTTCTCGTAGTCGGATGTCATGCAACGGTCGTAGATCATCAGGTCGATCGCGGAAGTGCCGCCCAGACCGCGGCCTTTGTACAGCTTCCCGCGCTGGTACTCGGATGATAGGCAGCTGTAGTTGTCCGCCCTCAAGCGGTAGTTCCATTCGTATTCCGTGTCTGCGGCCTCTGTCCATAGCCTGAAGTCATTTGAAAATAAAAACAATCTTAAACAGTTGAATGGGATTAAGCGATAGAGGATTTGCAGGTGTCGAAAATTTGATGAATTTCGTGTTTAAATGAAAACTACTATGAACTGAACACAAGGATACCTTTGGTTCATGAATTGAACAATTATTGGAGAGGATATGACTAAATGGACGTATTTCTGTCAAACGGAACTAAGCGCCAATTTGAGTTCCTTTTGAAGAATTTAGAATGCCGGATAGCGTGTTCTGTCAAATGGAACTAAGCGCCATGGAAAAGCATTGCTAGTAGGTATATGGCGGAATGAGCCCGACGCCCGGATCCGCCGCCAATACAACCCCCCCCCCCCCCCAACTACCTTCCTCTCCCTATGGCGCTTAGTTCTATTTGACAGAAATACGTCCAAATGATCTAACTGCTAAAATACGTGTGTATTTAAATGGGAAATGCCGCCGGATGATGTCACTAAGCGATGCAATTTCTCACTTTTAAATCTATTTTTATACTATTTCCCATAAAAATCTGGAAAAAATTATAAAAAATACTGTGAAATCAGCTCCTTGAGCACTTTCAGGTGAAGCAATATAAAATTTACATGCAAATTCTCCATTGAGACATATTGATGGAATTAGGCAACATTGACACGTCTATATGGGAACTTTAAAAAAAAGAGCCTAGGGGTTTAGTGTTTGAATTTTGTCTTGAATTTCGTCGTATGGCTGAGTTTGGACTAGTGGGACACTAGACACAAAAGGAGAATTGATGGGCTTGGAGGACAAGGCGCACAAGTGCAGTTTTTGCTATTTTGAGAAATGCCGTGTTTAAAGTTTCATAATTACATGGAACTTCATGGCGAAAAGGAAGTTTAACTGACTGTTTGATGTTTTAAAGTTGGATTTCAGTTGTGAATTGTTCATAGAATGTACTTTCAACCTAGTTTTAGTTAAGTTCATGGATATCTCATTTTTTTCAAAAATGCACCTATGCGCCTTGTCCGCCAAGCCCCTACTTTAAGATATTAATTTCTTAGGAAGACATTAGTATTTAGGGGAAAAATGCAAGCGACGCGACTTTATAATTTAACGAATCTGCGAGCACGATATTGATAACAACGCCTTTACAGATGCGACTACACGTGATTGACGGCTGCCATTGTTGCATATTTAATGAATTGAAGGCGCACTGGATGTCCTTGTGCTCACAGCGACACGCGTCGCGCCTCGCGCGCTAACGTGCCACATTGCAGGAGTGACGCATGACGATAGTTTTGATGAACATTTTGACAAAAAATATCGTTTTCAAATAAAAATGGGGACGTGACTTCACATGACATAATTTATCAAAAAGGCGAGGGTAGCCGGCCTGTATGAAAGGTATGCAAGAGAGGTATAATGGGTGGGGGAAGGAGGCTAGAATTCTGAATTTTCAGAGTTCAATCCCAAGGGAAATAGCGACGGGTTTATTCAGATATCTACTTTTCATACGAGAGAATTTGGCAACGTAATAATGAGGGGCTTGGAGGACAAGCCGCATGAGTGCAATTTTCGCTTTTTCAAAAAATACGTGTTTAAAGTTTCAAAATTAAATAGAGCCTCATTGCGGAAAGAAAGTCCAAACTCACTTCTTGGTTCTTAAAAATTGAATTTCAGCCGTGGATTTTTTACGGGATAAATTTTAAGGCTAGCTTTACTCGAAATCATTGATATCTCAATTTTTTTTTTCAAAAATCATACTTACCTAAGCGCTTTATCTTCCAGGCCTCTCAAAAGCTCATACAGTACAGCGCTCTCCGTCGATACGGTAGTGTGCTACCAGAGATGCAAAAAAATTCATGAAACTTTACGTATGAAACTTTAACATGTTTCATAATATTTTTAAAAATTCTGCAATGGACTCAGTATGGAGGAGCGCACGGAAACAGTAAAATCTTAGTTTTGAAGATTTGGAGGACAAAATTATCAGTCAAATTTGGAAATTTCTTCAAGAATTTCCTGATAATTATTGCATACACTGTCCCTGAAAAACCGAAAAAAATGAAATAGAGAATTTCATCAAGAACGAAAGTTCATTTTGCATCCCTGTGTGCTACTGTGAGAGAGTTACCAAACCTCCAATAAAATTAGTATTTTCGAGGAGAGTTACGAGTATTTTCTCTCGAAATTTTCAGATAATTCAGATCTAATCGCGAATAAAATTCTCAGAAACATTATCCGAGAAATATTCATAGATTTCCCTGAATATTAATATTTTATCAAAGGAAATTGGACGTATCTATGCTAAAAGTAACTAGAGACAGGGCTCATGAGTTACAGGTCCCCGACTGTCTCATAGTGGATCGAGTCAATCAGAGAGGCTGAACATAAAATTATTGACTAAAACTGCAAATTTTGATATTTATTTCGTCACATTTTAAATTTTAAAGGGTGCTTATAGAAGAAAGTTTCACGAGGAAACCAGTTGAACCACTTTTAGAATCTCAAAATTTTGTAAAGACGGAGTAATAAGCTCTTAAAGTTTCCTAATTATGCTCGACCTCTCCTATTGACTCGATCCACTGTGCGTCTTCCCCTGTGCCGGTCGTCGACGTTGACGTCATTGCTGCTCTATAATTCCCATTCCTCCTTGCGGTTCTCAACTAACGAGCACATTCCTTCTTTCCCACCCATCTCTTTTTCTTTCCCACCCGTCTCTCTTTCTTTCCCACCCCTTCTCTCCTTCTTTCCCACCCCTTCTCTCCTTCTATCCCACCCGTCTCTCCTTCTATCCCACCCGTCTCTCCTTCTTTTCAGCATAAAAACGTCCAATTTACCAACGTCTGAAGGCTGAAACGGCGAAGTACTCACCTGGGGAACTCGGTGATCAAGCTGGGATTGCCACCAGCCTCGAGGCCGATGACGGAGTTGGAGGGGATCTCGGAGAGGCGACTGGCGATGACGGAGCCGGCGACCCCGAGGCCGACGACGATGTAGTCGGCGGTGTCGCCGTCCCGGAGGCTCAGGCTGTTGTCGGCCGGGTAGATGATCTCCTGGACGATGTCGCACTGGGCCTTATTCAGGCTCTCCAGGAGCTTCGTGAAGGCCTTGATGGAGTAGAGGCCCTCGGAGTCGTAGCCGTAGCGGCGACACACTGAGACCGGCGGCGGCGGCTTGCTCATCCGCTCGTTGTACCCGAAGACGTCGTTCCGCCGCACCACCTTCGTCGTCGTCGTTGTCGTCACCGTTTCCGTCTCCTGGACGACCTGCTGCTTCTGCCCGAAGCTAAGCATCGCCAACCCGCCACGCTTCTGCCTCGCCGTCGCCTCCTCCCCTGAGGTGCATCTGAAATCCATTGCTTTCATTGACGGATGTGTCAGGAATTTCGACTTAAGCCCTGGATAGACGATCAAATTCCGAACCAATTCCGATCATGCTGATGACTGATGGTCACCATCTACCATCAAATTTTGACGGGCCGCACTTATTTGTTCAAAGTAAGATCAGAATGGAGTGCCATTATTCATCATTTCCTGCCACAGGAAACATTTCTGCCAAGTTTTCATTTTAAAATGAAGCAAATTCATGAGTTTAAGACTGATGACTCCCGACGCTTTGATGCTACTTTGATCGGAATTGGTTCGGGAATTTGATCGTCTATCCAGGGCTTTCACTCGAGTATTCTATTAGCTCCGAGTTCGAAAAGGCCGTAATGGAGGGGATATCCCATGCTATCCTGAGAGTCCACCCAGATATCAAATTAAACTCTCCAAGCAAAGACAGGGAGCATGCATTAACAGGGATGCCACTTTGGTGTCTGGGGACTCCAAAACTGAAAACATGACACCCCTGCTGATCTACTTGCTCCCTAATTTAGCACGGAGATTTTGACTAGATCCAGAGGTGAGCTCTCAGGGTAACGTAGAATATTCCCTCCTTTACAGCCTCAACTTTGAGGGATTTTTTTTGAGCTATAATGATTATGTGAGAAAAAACCAGTGTCACCATCGTGTTTCTAGCGAAATTTTACACAGGAATCAGCATTTAAATCGCAAATTCCTGACACATGCAAGAGCTCCATTAATGACAGCGA
Organism: Bemisia tabaci; assembly: GCF_918797505.1. Taxonomy (NCBI): domain Eukaryota; kingdom Metazoa; phylum Arthropoda; class Insecta; order Hemiptera; family Aleyrodidae; genus Bemisia; species Bemisia tabaci. The sequence goes on from NC_092794.1 coordinate 7,231,223, forward strand.
AGAAAAACGTATCCTTGATGGCTCTCTGCTTGCGTTTTGTTGCGGAGGACAACCTAGGTCTGAAGACAATCAAGGAAAAAAGAAAAACAGATGTGGATGTGAGAGTTGTTCTTGTGTATTCTAGTAGCTCCGAGTCCGAAAAGGACCTTAATTTTTCCCCGCTCATACCCCAGATTCCCTTAAACGAGCTCTTTGAAAAAAATTTGCTCCGGCACGCCTTCAATCTGTACGATACTTCACGCCTTACGGAGAAGTTCGTTTAGTTGCTTAACCCAACGTAACGCAACTCCGAGAAGGGAGAGTTTACGTTGACATTAGTACTCAAATAGCAATCGACGGTGTAAGTCGGCAATCACATAACTGATAACTCGGTTTGCAACGTCGCAGACTTCCTGTCATACTTTATATATTTAAACGGAAAACTAATCAACGGCAATTCATCAAAACTGCCGTAATTTATTTTCTCTGTACGAAGAAAATCCTGCATAAACTTCAAGGAACGATGTCAATTTGTTCTCCTTTAAAAAAATAACATAGAGGCGGAGACTTTCAGACACCGCAAACGAGTTATGTGATAGCCGACTAACACCGTCGATATCTCGTTTGCGGTGTCATCTCCGCCTTTATGTTATTTTTTTGAGGGAGAACAAATTGACATCATTCCTTGAAGTTTTTGCAGATTTTTCTACGCACAGAGATGGAAAATCACGGCAGTTTTAAAGAATTGCCGTTGAGCAGTTTTTCGTTTAAAAATTAAAAGTATGACAGGAAGTCTGCGACGCCGCAAACCGAGTTATGTGATTGCCGACTTACATTGTCGATTGCGAGTTGAGTACTGATTCCAACGTAAAATTTCCCTTCTCCGAGTTGCGTTACGTTGGGTTAAGCAACTAAACGAACTTCTCTGTAAGGCGTGAAGTATCGTACAAATTGAAGGCGCGCCGGTACAAATTTTTGCTATGAGCTCGTTTTTGAGGGTAACTGGGGTATGAACGGGGAAAAATTAAGGTCCTTTTCGGACTCGGAGCTAATAGAGTACATGAGAACCAATTCTCACATCCACATCTGTTTTTCTTTCTTCCGTTATCAGTTAGTTTATTAGTTATTTATTAGTTACACGCTTTTCTTCGCTGTCATTAATGGAGCTCTTGCATGTGTCAGAAATTTGCGATTTAAATGCTTATTCCTGTGTAAAATTTTGCTAGAAACACGGTGGTGCCACTGATTTCCTCTCAAACAAACGTCAGAGCTCAAAAAAATCCCTCAAAGTTGAGGCTGTAAAGGAGAGAATATTCTACGCTACCCAGAGAGCTCACCTCTGGATCTAGTTAAAATCTCCGTACTAAGATAGGGAGCAATCAGCAGGGTTGTCATGTTTTCAGTTTTGGAGTCCCCAGACGCGAAAGTGGCATCTCTGTTGATGTATACTCCCTGTCTCTGCTTGGAGAGTTTGATTTGATATATGGGTGGACTCTCAGAATAACGTGGAATACCCCTCCATTATGGCCTCAATTTTGAGAGTTTTCTTTTTCGTAATCTGGTAAACAACAACAATCCTTCAACAATCTCTCTTCTTTCTCCCTCAACAATTATGTAAACGATATTGACGCAAAAGCTGAGAAACACGTACTTCGATTTGCGACGGTGAGGATTTTTGCTAAACATATACTTTTCCAGATGAAAACCAACAAGCGTAATATTTCATGGATTTATTACTGATTTTTTTCTCATCTTGTCCTGTGCAAATATTTTGTGAAAACTTTGAAAAGTAACGTTCACTGGGTTTTTATAAACTGGTTCACTGGATTTTTATGGTGAAACTACCAAACCACGTATTTTAATTTGCGACGTCGTAGATTCCCTGTTATACTTTCTTTTTTAAATAAAAATGTCATCTAAGTCAATCGAAGGGCTTGGAGTACAGTTTTTGCTATTTCGAAAAACACGTGTTTGAAGTTTCGAAATTACATGGATTCTTATGGCGGAAAGTAAGTTCACAGTGACTTTTTGATGCTTGAGAATTGGAATTTGGGAGCTTTATCTCAGAATACGCATTAAGAATAGTTTTACTTGAAATCGTTATTATCTCAATTTTCAAAAACTGCACTTATGCGTCATGTCCTCCAAGCCCCTCAATTATTGAAAACTTCCGAGATTTTTCTTCTATGTGCGAACAAAATTCTAGGAAATCTTTGAGGACTGATATTAATTTATTCACCTTCAAAAAAAATAAAATGGGAGCGGAGAATTTTTAGACACCGCCAACGAGATATGTGGTTTGGTAGTTTCACCGTCGAAATGAAACAACAACGAAGATTTTGAAATGTTTCACCATCAACATGAAGCCTCATTCAAGAAGGAAATGTTCTCAAGTAGCCTTTCACAACGAGAAAATTGCGATATTTTGAAATTAAGTAGCGATTTTTCACGATTTTTGACGATAAAATCGCTAGGTTCATCAACATCCGAGGGATTATCCTCAATCTTGCGGCAATTTTATCTCTCTAAGTTCACGTCCAAATTTATCACGATTTTTTGTTCGATAATATTGCGATAAATCGGAATTTTATTGCAAATTTATGCGATGAAATCGCAATTTTTATCCGGTAATAACGCAATAAACCGACGTTGATATAATCGCGATACACCCTCCGATCAAATCGCAGCTCATCGCGATCTCTGCTATACTTGAGTAGCAGGGTTATGTTCACAGTTTTTCCTTAAACTGCTCCATTCCCTCGAGAGGCTTCCATTTTATATTCTGATTGGGTGAGGTTTAAGGTGATTCGTTAAGCTCAAGTGACGTGGCCGAACTGGCATGCGATATATCGCATCGATTAGGTAAAAAATCTCGGCATATTTTGAATTTTTAGCAAAAAAAAAAAGGACGATAGCTCCGGCGCATGAGCCTATAGAGAATCAATCTAAACCCAAAAATTGGCAAAACTCAGAGAAAGGAAAGCAGAATAGTGTTTGCATAAAACCTCGCATTCGATTCCGCTATCGATTTCTGTATCGAATGCGATAGGTTTTTTTCCAAGCACTATTCTGCTTTCATTTCTCTGAATTTTGCCGACTTTTGGGTTTAGAATGATTCTTTAGGCTCATGCGCAGGGGCTATCGTCCTTTTTTTTTGCAAAAAATTCAAAATATGCCGAGATTTTTTACCTAATCGATGCGACATATCGCATGCCAGTTCGACTACGTCACTTGAGCTTGACGAATCACCTTAAGGAAATCCTGAAAATACCACCATAAAAAGGTCAGTACGTTCTTACTGTGTAGCTCTTACTGTTTATTTAGGCAAAGACTTACTGTGTCAAGATAAACGCGAGAACTGCAGCCACCTGCACTGCGTCTCTGAAGGCGACCATCGCGGATCACATACGGTGCACTCAGCACCTCATTAGCGAATGGGTGCGCGCTTATATACTTGTTTTTGTTAACAGAGCGGATCCAGATTGACACTTATAATGAATAAACATTTGAACACGGATATGGTTAACTCAAGAAATGCACTGTCAGTGCATAACTGCGTCGCCGTGTGTTTGTTTTAACTGTTGCCCATCACTGCAAGACTGATGTCGTCACTTGGAGAGCTCAGGTATTTATTACGTTCCTCGATAGGAGATGGGTTGGTAGCACAACTTCTTCACACAACTTCGGTGGCAGCTTTACCTAACAAATCATTGATGAAAACTAAGGGGCGCCGTCCCTCAGTCACATAACGCCTCCAAGTAGGGGGGGGGGGGGGGGGGGTCTTTGCTAGCGTTACGCGGCTTTACTGGGGGTGGGGGGTTTGAGCGAAACTTAATTAACGAATTCAAGTGATTTTTATTTCACGGAAAAAAAAGATATAGGGGTTAAGTTCCACCTGTGGATGATCTGGAATTCCTAATTAATGTGGTACTACCCCTATATACCCTTTTTTTACCCCCCGATCATTGTGGTCGGTATCCCAATTCATTGTTGGTAGTATTTGCTCATTAGGTTACAGACCAATGTTGCGTGTACTCCCCCAACTTGAGTTGCGGGTGTACCAAAATAATTGGACATGAACATATCATCCAACAAATTGGGGTAATACCACCAATTTTAGGGGATAACCCCCTAACATTTTTTTCCGTGTTCTTTTCACGTTTGTAGAATTTTTCCGTTGGTCCGTCTTAGACGTTTTACAAGAACTCAAAAATTTCGCTGCAATCAATACTCATGCTGAGGAAGAAAGCCGTATGAGCCATCGGGCGTTGCCAAATTTCCCTCGAAAAACAACGAATTTTTAAGAAAATCCGTGAATATTTCTCCTCCGATTTTTCGGGGGGTTTTGTTCTGAAAATTTAAAGGAAAAATATTTATAACTTTCTTCCAAAATTGATATTTTCTGAGGGGAAATTTGGCAACATTCGAATGCTCTAATGGCGTTTTTTCTTAGCACGGCAGAATAGGTACTTTCACTTTTTCCCACTACATAGAAACGTCAACTTGCTCAATAAATTTAAGGTGATATTTAGATTATGTTTTATCGAAATGGAAGGGGGGCCGCGTAAAAGTTACGTAATTTTTCAGGGGAGCTCTAGCACAGCGTTACGGAGCGTTATAGAGGGGGGGGGGGGTGCCAAAAACTGCAAATTTAGTGTTCCGTAATTTAGGAACGACCCCAAACGACGGATCTCGATTTTCGCAAATTCGACGAGACTTTGAAGTGGAACCGATCGTTTGAGTTTAACAAAATTAGGGCTCGACATAAATGCGTTTCCATCGGCGCCTGCTTCACTGCAATTGCGAAAAATGATCCTCTCATTGAGTGTACCTACTCCGAACATCGGAGAGACATAGCGAACGCCTCTCCAGAGGAAGGAGTTATTCACTTCAGCGTTTTCATTTAAGGCATTATCAGATTTTCCGCTTTGGACGTCGCCGGTACATTTTTGCAATTGCTACATTTTGCAATTTGGAACTATAATTTCTAGCCCGATTTATAAACAACGTATATGCCATTAGTTTCCCTATGCACATAAGTGTTTTTCGAGAAGAGCCAGAATTTATAGTTCCAAATTGCAAAATGCAGTCCAAATGACATTAGGACTCGAATCGTTTTGACTCTCCCCTGAAAGAACTCTAACACTAATAAATGATGGATGGTAAATCGATTTACTTTTAAAAGGTGCATTCAAACAATATTGGCAATTGGTGCTTTAGATGTATAATTATACATCTTAAGAATTTTTAGTGATCGAATTGTGACACTTAGCAGGGAGGGAACAAAGGCAGAGAGAGTAACGACAAGTCAAAAAGCGGGGAACGGGGCAAGATTAAATTCAATTTGGAAGTTCGTCTGTTTAAGGGCAGAAAAAATTTGATGGTGGTATTTTCTGAGGGAGGTGTTGAGGTCAGAAAACGGGTGAGAAAAATTTTGATTTTGATTTTCGGTAGTTCGGGCCAGATACTCTTAGTAGAAAACAAAAATGAAAAAAGGTTAAAATCGATTTCATGGAACCACGCTGAGTGATGAGTCAAAAACTCGTTCGAAGCGAAAAGACAAATTGTCTAGGGGGCGCAGTAAACCTTCCCCCTCCTCATTTCCTCCTCCGGCAACGTGACCCAGTTTCCAAGCTCTCTAAATCTACGGTATATCCTCTTCGGGTTCCTTCAGAGATGGTGAGAAGATTGGGAGGTACACAAACGCGGAGAGGGAATACTCGAGTATATCGCAGGAGTGTGAACAAGTGTTATCCGGCCACTCGAAGGACCATTAGGTGGCGCTTAAGTATTCCCCGACGACAACCTGACGGCCGGGTAAACGTTTGATGTTCGTCGGAGCCGCGTAAATGTCCCGGCGCGTCCATCGCACTGGTGATTCTCGCAAGTTGGCAACTTCCATTTACACGGAGAAAAAACCCTCGGTTATTCGAACCGCACGGGTTACTAAACTTTGTATTTTCCATTTAATATTCTGAAAGTGCAAGGTGAGTAGATGACACGCCACCTGACCGACTGGACTGCGTTTGGCGCAACGCGAGAAGTATTCCTGCAGTCTTGTAGGCGCTGATATAGGCTATACGCAGCGCCGAGCCGCCGACCGCACTGTTTGGCGCAGTGCGTGAAGTATTATTACAGTCTTGCAGGCGCTAATATACTTTGACGAGGAATTTCAGTTCGTGTGGTGGAAAATCTGTTTTGTGAGATCGAATTCTTCGATTAAACCGAACTGATGACAAGTGCTCGATCACACCAATTAAAGCTTCGATCCCACAAACCATAAAGTTTTGACAAACGGAATAGTTGACTCGATATAACACCGGACATTCGGCTCATACGATAGAACTTTTTCTCCCAATGCAGTTCCGTGAACGTCTTCAGGTTCACGGAACTGCATTGGAAAAAAAAAAGTTCGATTGTCGACCAGTTCCGTGTCAACGAGCCAAAGTTCAACTACGGTTGATATCAAACATGCCCCGGTTGAACCAAAGTCTTTCGATTCGTAGAGCTGAACCTTCAGTTCACCGAATTGAGGTTTAGTTCTATCAACTGAAACGGTTGATTCACTCGTCTGAAGGCTCAGACTCTTGAGCCGCAAAGCGCCTACTGCGGGCTAATCATTGAAATTGATAGACGAAGCGATAAGCAGGGAACGCAAACGGAAAATGGTGCGATCCTATTGATTGAAACGGGTGGTTGCTGTGGATAAAGAGGGAAAATGATGGACTAACTATTTAGGGTTTCTCGTGGGTTGCCGTTCGTTGGTCTATTACTTACCTCTTTTGTCCATTGGAACCACCCGCCTTCACCAATAGGATCGCTCCATTTTCTCTTTTTCTTTTTTGTCTATCGCTTTGTCTATCAATTTCAATAAAATGCCCGCAGAGCTATCCGGTTCGTATAACCTAAGTTATAACCAAACCCTTTTAAATTATCACTCCCCTTTGGAGCAGCCTGCCTCGATAAGTGAACTGCATTTTGCAATTTGGAACAATAAATTCTGGCTCTTCTGGGAAAACACTTATGTGCATAGGGAAACTAATGACACATATGTTGTTTTTAAACCGGGCTAAAATTTATAGTTCCAAATTTCAATATTTAGTTCAAATGTCGATTATTTTATACAAATACCAAATACGTATAAACATATTCGAAATCCAGTATTGCTACTTCGTGAGGATCGCTACTTTTCCGTCGGTCCCTGAATCATTTTCGTCGAAGGCTAAGCGGAAAAAGTTATACATGTGGGCACCGATGCTTTAAGGGAGGGGAGGGAGACTTGGCGGCTTATTGGGGGGGGGGGGGCTTTAGAGGGCACCCGGGGAGGGGGAGGATCGGGGCGAATTTGTCTCCGACGTGGTGGCGAATCTGCCACGCACACTTGTGTCAACAGATATTAATGACCGAATCAGCTGAGATCTGTCTTCTCGGTATAGGTCGGACGTTCGGCCACAGTTGCAATGACGTGCTCACTTGGCAGGTAATACTTTCATGATTTTTTTTTCATTCATTTAGGTAGAAAACATTTTTTTTTTTTACAAAATTCCTGTCAAAACGCTTGCATGCTCGGCGATTTGTTCAAGTTCGACTGAATTGTCATGTTTCAATCAAAGTATTGAAAGCGCCTTTGTTGATTAATTAAAATATAGAGTGACTTTTTGAAGCTCAAAACTTTCCCAGTTTAACAATAACAATCCAACAGTCAGATATCATAATTTTTCCAAAAACATCTATCGTCATATTGTTTCATTTAAATTTGGTACAGAGGTGAAAAACGGTTTATCATAAGCGCTTTCAGGTCTGAACAAAGAGTATCACGAACGCCAAAATAAAGAATCCTAAGTTTAAAACACCGCAAAGATAGCAAAATAACGTTTCCTTAACTTGAAAAACACTGACTTTAAGATAAATCTGCGCGTATTTAATTGAAAAAAAAGGAGAGAAACAATTTTTGCCGACAAGAAACGACGCTTTAATCCAAAATTATACCCCGAGAAACATTTTTTCCCGTTTAGTTTCAAGAAAAAACTATTCATAATTCTAGTCCGCAGTTTTCAGGGTGCATCAGAATTTTAACTGAATGAAGAAAATTTAAAGAGAAATTGTATGGTACTTTTATTGTGGAATAATAAAACAAGAGCGATGATTTGCAAAATCGCAAGCGGAGGTGCGAATATTTCGGTTGCATGAAACATTTAATCACAACAAAATATAGATTGCTTCGAGAAAATAAAAACGGAGCAAATTTATATATCACAAACTTGAGAGAATCGCCACTGCTCTGCCATGCTAAGGAAGAACGCCGTATGAACATTCGAGAGTTGCCAAAATTTCCCTTGATTGTGATCCCCATGTATTTTTGACGACCTTAACGCGCATTTTTCTTTGAAATCTTCAGATATTTTAGATTAAATTGCGTACAAAATAGTCCGAAAAATTTGGGGGGAAAATATTCAAAATTTTCCCAGTAAATTCGGTTTTTATCGAAGGAAACTCGGAAATGTCCGAAGGCTCACACGGCGTTTATCCTCAGCAGTCAGGTGCTCTAGTCAGGGCACGGGATTGACCCGTTTTTTAACCGTTCGAAATCACTGCACTTTTTCACTCATCGTATAGTCAATACAAAGGTGTTCAGTGAAAAAGTGAGGTCCCGCTATTCCCGATGCGAGTAAATTAAAATACCGCGCATGCGAATATTTTGGCGAAACAACTTTAATTCCGCTCTCGTCAGGCCATCAATGGTGTATGAAATTAATTTCGAGCGGAGTCCCCAAAGCTTCGAACATCAATAAAATTCTTGGGGCGAGCGGGCGGCGCGAGCCACCGCAACGATCATGAGCTGCTTTTGAGAGGACCACCTCTCCCGCAGTGTTATTATTAATGAATTCCGGCTCCATTTCAAAGTCCCGCTCCAGGGCCGCAGGGCTAATCACTCCCATATTATGTAAATTCTCGATAAACTTCTCTGTTTTTCCCGGATAATTCCTGAATGCCGCTCCGCGAATAATGAAAGCACTGAAAAAGGACGGAAAATATTATCTCTCAAGCTTCGAGAGGGTGGAGGAGGAGGTATGCGAAAGGGGGGAGGGGGTAGTGCCGGATTTATCTGCTTGCACTGCCCCCTCTGGCCCCCTCCCCCTGAAGAAAAACTACGAACAGTCCGGAATGGCTGGATTTGAAGGAGAGATTTCTGAAGGAGCTTCAAAGTTCTCATAGGGTTCTTTAAGTTTTAAAATCTAGAATATCGGACACGTTTAGGTTATTCCGGCCGTCAAAGTTGCCGGGTTGTGTGGAAAACTCTGAAAATTTTACATTGAGTTAAATGGGGGGATTATGCTGAATTTATAGCACAATTTGGCAAGAATGCCGGCCGCGGTCAAACTTTGCTTGCAATAGGTACATCGGATTAGTTCTGTGTTAAAAATTTTCGCAAATTTGACTGTGGATGCCCAAGACTTTTTATTCGCCAACTCCCAAGTCAGGTCAAACTAACCCTATTTAACGACATTCATTTTGATAGGTTTTAAAGTTGTTGCCTCTATTATTTCTATGTATTTGAAGGTTAGAGATACTTTTTTTGGCATGATCATCTTCTTGGTAACATACTGGCGCTTTTTCATCCCTCTTCTGATCAATCATATGTGACTTTCTCACAAGAAACGGGTCAGTTTGACGCGGCTTGGAATTTTCAGGAGCAGTCGTAAAAAAAAAAAAAAAAAAAAAAAAAAAAAAAAAAAAAAAAAAACCACGACACGACACAACTCCCGCCAAAACACCAAGTTTCAGACTTGTGCCCTTCAGAGCGCTCAAGGGGCAACCAACCTTTTTTTTTTTCTTATTTTCCTCCTTTTAAAATGATTATTGATTTGGACGCATCATAGCATATTATGAGCAAACTTAAAACGTTTCTCGAAGTTCAATAATAAGAGATGCATCAAAACGCGATGATGATGACGGCGCATAGATACAACTATTCGTGCTCGATGGATGTCCATATTGCGTCTGCAAAATTGAAGGCGCGATGGCGCGTAGCATGAACGCGCAATGCTCCGCTTTTTGCCACCTATGCGGCGTCGTGGTTGAAAAAAGGTCCGAATGCGTCTCTCCTATCTTCGGTTGTATTGCTCACATAGCCCTTGAAGCACCACTACGAATAAGACAAACGAAACCAACACGACGCGACGTGGGGATAGAGCAAGAAAAAGGACACGCGTTGCTAACAGCGCAGAGATACAACTATTCGTGTTCGATGGATGTCCATATTGCGTCTGCAAAATTGAAGGCGCGATGACGCGTAATCCGCTTTACGCCACCAATGATGTGTCGCTTAAATACGGGCGGAAAGTTGAAAAACGAGGCCTGATTTCGTCTCTCTATCTTTGGCTGTTCACTCGATTCTTCTCGATTTCTTTGCTTTGGAAATGCCACAAGATTACGTCACTAGGTGATGCATTCTCTCACTTTTAACTCAACTAAAAACTTTGCGTGCAAATTCCCCATTAACGGAATTTAAATTTGCGCCACTACCAGGAGAAGTAAACAAATGTAGCCTTTCGGCGATAAGGTTGTGCCCGCCAAAAAAACCAGGAATACAGACATTTCAAGGAAACATGGATTCATACGATGGCGCATGAACTTTTTTAATTATAATAATTGAGACTCTTGGAGGACAAGGCACACAAGTGCAGTTTTTGATATTTCGAGAAATACGTGTTCGAAGTTTCGAAATTACATGGATTCTTATGCACGGAGAAAAAAACCTCGTGCGTGGAACCCGAAGTTTAGGTCATATGGATCTCTGAAGTTTTCGGATTGAGCATCTGAACACTTTAGGTCTAGCATGTCGAGGTCCGGATCACACATCTGAAGTACTTCAGATGTGAGAACCGAAGTTTTTCGGATGTGAAAACCGAAGTACTTCAGGTGTAAGAACTGAAGTTTCAGATGTGTGATCCAAACCTCAGCAGCTGGACCTAAAGTGTTCAGATGCTCAATCCGAAAACTTCAGAGATCCATATGATCTAAACTTCGGGTCCCACGCACGAAGTTTTTTTCTCCGTATGTGGCGGAAAGAAAGTTCAAATTCACTTCTGATGCTTAAAAATTAGAATTTGAGAAAAAATTTATCTCAAAATACGCATTAAGACTAGTTTTACTTGATATTATTAAATTTTAAATTTTTTCCAAAAGCTGCACTCATGCGCCTCGTCCTCCAAGCCCCTCAATTCAGGAATACCCAGCCGGGAGGTTGCTCAATTGGGAATCTATAGACAACGCCGAGAACATATTTCCATTGCGATAAATCAGAGATTTAGCATTCCAATCCGGGAATAGCCGCAGACTAATGGCTCAACTATGAATAAGTTTCCCTGCGAGATTTAGTCACCCTCGCGAAATACCTTCCCTCTTTCCCAGTTTGCCGCGCTGCGACCCGCGAGTTAACACCAGGCGGATCCTTTCTTCCTTTCTTTACCGTGATTTATCGGCACGAAGCTACGAAGCTCAAGTGAAATTCCACATTCTCCATCTCTCCCGCTTCGGAGGTGCTCCATAAGGCAGGTTTGCCGCACTTGCCCGTTTTCCTTCTAATTGGTCGGTAATTTCACGATAACGAGGATAGTATTGTCGCCAGTTTACTTTTCAGTCTTTTCAAATATTTAGAACGCGTTTTCTGGATAGATTACGTCACAATCCAAATTAAAAACTCCTTGGTATCATATATTGTGCTAATTTTTTGTAATTAGTTCAGTCAGGTTTCCCAATCTGAATTTTTGTACTTTATCGAAAGAAATATTCAACCAATGAGAAATACACGTGCTCCACGGAAAATCTATACTAGAGCTAATGGAAATTTAACAGTAAGAAAAGACTATGAAGAAAGAACTGAGAAAAATGTGTTCCTAAGCATGTCAAAGACCTGTTCTCCATTTGTTCAATTGTGTTACTAAAGAGTTATATTAATCGGATTGCATTTTGCAAAAAGGAACCAAGAGCATTTCGATGTCGCTAAGATTGTGCAACTTTGTTTGCCTTGCAAATATACACAGATTATCTAAACTAATTTAATATTTACTCCCAAGAAACTTTAACTTAAAGACGAAAATTACTTTTGTAAATTTAATTTTTTGTATGGTTTCAGCAATTTTCTTGAATGAATATAGATACACAATCTTAGCAACATTGGAATGCTCTTGCTTCCTTTTTGCAAAATGCATTCCAATTGTGAGTGTAGTCCATCGTCTAGAGGGGTAGAGAATAAGAGAGATGAATCTTGTTTTTGATAATATTTGTTAAATGGGGTGGATATACCTTTTTCGGGCTTTTCTTTTTCCTTTAACATGTGACATCAATGGACGGACTGTCAGCCACATTTTTTCCATGTGCCCTCATCTTACTCGGCAGCATCACCGCTCGATTTTATCCGACAAAATTCTATCACCTCTTTTGTGGCTTTACAATTTCGTCAAGGTTTAATGAAAGGTGGGAGGGGATGAAAAAGAGCAAGAGGGGTAGCTTGAGCCGGATTTTTATGAAAATGAAAACTCCTTATATCAATTAAATATAATGTTGCCACGTTGCGCGTGTGGTAACAATAGTATCAGAGGTAGGGCACAAAAGAATCCGGAACGTAGCACGATGCCACGAGGAGGTGGAGGATCGACTACTCATGAAAGTAAAAGGAACAAACCATATTGAGATGTTGCATAATTTCCTTACATATTTTATATTTGTAGAGCAGCATTTGAATCGATACAATTCACAGAATTTGTGTATTTTTGCCAACTTAAACCTCTAAAATGTTTAAAGATAGAGTTAGGCCGTTTTATTTTTTGACGAAGAAAAATATTAAATGAAGAAATACAAGACTTGAGCGCATAAGACGTTTCATATCAAGAGAAATTACTGTGTGAATCAAAAAGATCTACAAGCACATATTCCCCGCCGACAAATTCCTTAGAACACCTGATGAATGGAAGTTTAAAAAATCTAATAAGTGCCATCTGGCAATTTTTCTCCCATTTAATGGGATTCTAGTCACTTCAGACAGATAACGCGTCTCATGAGAATAATACCAAAATTTAGGGAAATCTTTTTAATAAAAGTTCTCAGAGCAAAAGCATTCAGGTTACTTTGCGATTAAGAGAACCATGCACAATCTCAGCACCTGATGACCTTTCGCGTTTTGAATTTTTACCCTTCATGCGGACACCTCCTCCTTTTTCTTAGACAACTGAAATTATTTTCAAGACAAACCAGAATTTTAGTGGTAAAAATTTAGAGTAATTTTCTCTTAATTCAGTCGGAATTTTTCCCTATGTGCAGTTGTTTCCTTCACCGAGATAATTTCATGCCTTTTTTTCACGTATAATTTAGACATCAGGTGCACTCTCTCTTTCGAGACAAATCGTAAAAATGGAACTACTAGAATAAATTTTAGATGTAAATTGAGGTTCTAATCGACACAGTGTAAAGTTTTTTAAAAAAGAGGATGTGTGCGATTCTCTTGGCTTTTGTATACAATGACGATCATTTGGGTGGCAAAGGATGTGACTAATGGTAAAGGAGACTGTATACTGAGTGCCAGGCTGTCTCTCTGAGAGAAGTTAATTTGTAAGAGATTTAACCCTCAGATATTTGCCACATGTACTCTACATATATTTTATACTCATGGACGTTGTCGTAAAATCTTTACAGTACATCAAACGAGTCTTTATTTGACATTCTCGTGAAAAAATATTGTGATTTTATTTTTATTAGAAGCTGCTTTTCATTCTACTACCTAACTACGAATCGTATAACTCCAAGAAAAAATGAAATTAACATCACAAATGCACAAGTCTGCGTATAAAGAATGCTAACTTAATTAAAATGACGTTTTTATAATTTTTTTTCCATTGGAACATTACTCGCGTCATTAAAAAGGAACTTCTTCTCCTGAAGGATTACTCGCTGCATACACTTTTATTATATGCTTTTATAAAACAGCGTTGTCGATTTAGATTGCTGAAATACAGGTAAAAAACAAAGAAACTTGAAAAAAGTGCCGAATGGACGTCTCTCAGACAATAGTTGCACAAAAATGTAGGGTGTGATTTCTGTACTCCAATTTTGATATCTCGTTGTGCTAGGCATGATTTTTTTTAGAAATTCGTGCCTATGAGATGTGTTTGTGGTATAAACGAAGAATTCAAGGCGTTCTTTCTTTTTGGATCCTTGCAGTACTGCCCGCCAACACTGCCGCACCGCGAGTGAAGCGCTGAGTGCCAGGCAATTCAAAACGCCTGCACTTCCATGCGTATGCAACACGGACATCCAAGGAGCCCGAATAGTTGCATCCAGGCGTTAAGTCATCGCATGCGCCACTCACTGAGGACACTTTCTTTGTTTCTCTAACTTCTTATCCAAGCGTTTTCCAACGTTATCTACTGTGTTGATGACGTTAACTATTACTGAGTTTTATCGCGATCCTGTCGATGTTTTGCGAGACGCATTAATGAATTGTTTAAATTTATTACTACGTGGCCGTTCCTCGAAATCGCAAAATTTAGGTATCTGAGCATGATTTGTAGAGAGTCATTTCACCCAGTTCAACAAGCTGTCCTTCGTTTTGATTTTCTTTTAGTTCTGTTTCTTTTTTCTTCACGAATAATATTTTTGAAATTAGGTGCGAAATTACGAACGAACAATCTTTCCTGATTTAGCTTTTGAAACGAAACTTTGAGAATGTTTCAATGTCAAAAGGAGTTTGGAGAGATTTTAAAACACCGCAAACTAGATACGTGATTTGGGAGTCTCACCGTCGATACGGGGCAGTGCTTTGCAATACATCGATTGATTTGCCATTTGAACCGATGGAAAAGTATCGATAAACAGGGTTTTCGCAGCGAACACCTTAATAGTCGATTATTTACCACAGCTTCAAATGGGGAAATATCGATGGATCGAAAAGCACGCCACGCCACTGATATGGTGCTTCCTGAAGAAAATGTTAAAGGAAGACTCTAAATACAACCCCACGTGACAACGCGGAGAAAAGGGCGAAATGAATGAAACCCGGTGCGGGTGCTGGCCCCGAAACTCAAATCGGCGGATTAAGCTGCAGAAATGAAGAGCATCAGTAGCGAGGCGTGAATGATCGACTATCGATGTTTCCCCATTTGAAACCATAGTAAAGAATCGATTAATAACAGGTTCGTTGCGGACACCCTGTTTATCGATCCTTTTCCATAGGTTTAAATGGCAGATCAATCGAAATATCGCAAAGCACGCCACGCCACTGGAAGAGCTGAGTCGGGAAAAATCGGGAGGAAAATACTCGGAAGGAAGAACGCCGTATGAGCCTCCAAGCGCTGCCAAATTTCCTATAGTAAATCGCGGATTTTCGGGAAAATTTGTAAATATTTTTCTTCCAATTTTTCAGATTATTTTGTTCGCAATTTCACCTAAAGTTCCAGAAAATTTCAAGGGAGAATATCCGCAGCTTTCCTCAAAAATTAAACATTTTATCGAAGGAAATTTGGCAACTCTCGAATGTTCATACGGCGTTTTTCCTTAGCACGGTAGAATAATGGCAAGAAGGATTGAACGATCAACCGCCCGTGCTATCCGTTCCGTCCTGTTTTTGACTGTGAAAAATAATGGCCGCCCCTGACAACCGCCATCAACAATCCTTCCCATCTGCCGCCCCCGCCGCCCCCCCTCCCCCTGCTTTCCGCACATCCTTATCCACCCCAACATTAGCCTCTTTCATCCGAGCATTGACATTTGCATTCAGAGATGAAAAATTTCGTCGAAAATATTCCTGAGAAAATGTATAGGTTCGATGAAAAAAATATTTACAGAGATTCGAATTTCGGCCTGACATAATTTATGAACGGCCTCTTGATGAACAATTAAAAAGGATAGGCATAGTCCATCTCGCGAAAAAAATTATCGCTTACTTACTATAACCATTCATATTCTTTCAATAAACTTTATCTAAATGATGTTTTTTCACGTATGTGCAATGATTTACAATCGTCTATGACTTACGTCCGTTTGACTTAAAGAGGAGGAAAAACGCTAGCAAGAACAAAGTAAAATATAACTGAAGATTTTTAAAAGTAGGAATAGGTGAATAAATGAGATATGAATTTTTCGACTTCATCATTCAATTTCCGTCTGATGTCACTTATTATTTTACCTACGAAAAAACATAATACTATAATACGACCCTTATTATTTTGTATGATTGAAAATCTCTCGAAAAAACCGGTCCTCGCAAACAGGTGTAAACCAAGTCCGAAGAGAGTGAGGATTAGGAAATTAAGAAGAGAGAGAATTGAAAGAGTAAATAATATGTATGATGAGAGAGATTCATTTTACCATTCATTCATTCATTCATTTCATATTATCATAACTATCTATTTAATGAGGTAAAATAATAAAATAAAAAGAACATAGAACAAAAGAATGAAGACAAGGCGAGAAAAATAAACCTGGAGATAGTTACACTGTAGCCTCCACCTTTCTTTAATATACAGGGTGATCCAGACCACCCGTCCACTATCTTTTTCTCAAAAACGGCGGAGAATTGAGCCTCGGGACCAAAACTTTCATGGGGTAAATCGACCCCAAAGAATCGAATGAAAATATTTTCAGCCCCCCAAAATGGCCCCTTGGGGGGGTTTTGGGGGGGAGCCCCCCCGTTTCTCGAAATTTTCAAATAGGAAGGGTATGTTTTGACTTTGGATTCGAAATCTACGGCAAAAAATAAGAACATTTTACTCTTTGCACTTTTTCCCTAAACCCCCATTTTTTTGAGTTATGGGGCATTTACGGGCCTTTTTGGGGCGATTTTCAATTCGATGCTGTAAGCGGCCAAATTATCCAAATTTCAAAATCTAAAAATCCCCTGAGAGGAGAGGTCAATACCTTTCTATTGATGTGCCACATGACCCCTGTTGCTCAAAAATTTTGGGGGCCACGACCCCCCAAAAATTTTGGGGTTTTGGAGGGCCGTAAGTCGAAAATTTCAAATAGCAAGGGTATGTTTTGATTTCAGATTTGGATTCTACGCGAAAAGTTACGTAGAATTGATATGGCGCATGGCCTGTTTTCTCAAATTTTTTTTGCCCCTTATTTTCTCCAAAAATACACGGCTTCTTATGGGGAAAATGGGGTTCTTCAGTAATTTGGAGCAAACAAGCCTTGCGCCATATCAATTCTACCTAACTTTTCGCGTAGAATCCAAATCTGAAATCAAAACATACCCTTGCTATTTGAAATTTTCGACTTACGGCCCTCCAAAACCCCAAAATTTTTGGGGGGTCGTGGCCCCCAAAATTTTTGAGCAACAGGGGTCATGTGGCACATCAATAGAAAGGTATTGACCTCTCCTCTCAGGGGATTTTTAGATTTTGAAATTTGGATAATTTGGCCGCTTACAGCATCGAATTGAAAATCGCCCCAAAAAGGCCCGTAAATGCCCCATAACTCAAAAAAATGGGGGTTTAGGGAAAAAGTGCAAAGAGTAAAATGTTCTTATTTTTTGCCGTAGATTTCGAATCCAAAGTCAAAACATACCCTTCCTATTTGAAAATTTCGAGAAACGGGGGGGCTCCCCCCCAAAACCCCCCCAAGGGGCCATTTTGGGGGGCTGAAAATATTTTCATTCGATTCTTTGGGGTCGATTTACCCCATGAAAGTTTTGGTCCCGAAGCTCAATTCTCCGCCGTTTTTGAGAAAAAGATAGTGGACGGGTGGTCTGGATCACCCTGTATATATTTCAATGGCGTGGACTTAGATACCTCCTCATGAGCCTGCAACCAGGACTTGGACTCATTGTCCAAAAATGCACGCAAACAATTTGTCTTTTCTCAGACGAAAGAACGTAACTATATTTGAACAGTGAAAAATTTCCTCTTGCACATTGTATACGTACTAGGAAACTGTTGGGCATTTATACTTGAAAATTTCACTGTTTTTCTCTCTGGGACATGCGAGAATCGGAAAATTTTTGAACTGAAATACATTCATGTCATGTGCCGTAAGAAAATTCAATGGTTTGAGTCGATTCTAAAATCCTGGGATGAAGTTACGTTTTTCCTCTGAAAAAGGCCAAATTTGTGAGGAAATAATTGCAAATTAGACTTCATTTTGCAATTAAGAATTACTACCTCTACTTCATCCATGAAAGCACCTGTCCGCATAGGGAAACTAATGAAACATATGCTGTTTCTAAAATGAACCAGAAATAGTCGTTCCTTATTGCAAAATGTAGTCAAATTTGTCGTTTCCATCATGAAAGAACGCAACTACATTTCAATGTTGCCGAATTTCCCCTAGCAGATTCCATGTTTACCGAGGAAATCTTGGGCATTTCTAACTGAAAATTTCACTGATTCTTCCTCTGATCTCGTGCAAAAGGCAGGAAAATTATGAATAAAAATTGAGCAAGTACATTCTTGTAGAAAGATTGGATTGTTTGAGGCAATTTGGCAACCTTGGAATGGAGTTACGTCCCTTCGTACGGGAAACGACGGATTAACTACCACGTTTACTTCCAATAGTGGCCGAATACAAGCACCGGGTGCATCGGATTGGTGCATCGAACGGACCGTTAAGATTTCAATTAAGATCATTACATAAGCGAGGATCAGGTAATTGGTGTCCAAGTAGGATGGCGATAAAAGCTCCATTACGAAGGCACCAGCTCAGTAGTGCAGTATGGCGGTGCGGAGGGAGAAAAAGAGAGGTTCAAAGGCAAAAAAGGGCTTCCATGTAGTCTGGCAGACTCCCAACAGAACACCGGGCCCAGGCTGAGATCTGCTGTGGACATTCTGACTAATTATTCAACCCCTTCACGTTCACGGCTCTCGCCCCCGTGCTCGACTCCTCCCCGTCCTGGCATAGTTTTTGTTTCTTCCGTGGATCCGCCGCAGATGAGGCTGGGCCGCCGGGCGGCGAAAAATTACACCCACACCGTTGTCAAATTCCAACGAAAACGAGGTATCCCACCAAGATCACGTAAATTTTGGGGTAAAAATGTTTGGTTTCCCCTATGAACATAATATAAAGCTGGGGCAACAGCGACACCTCGGCCGCTACGCGGCCCGACCTCCCGAGGGCGCGAGCCCTCTAAGGTTCACTTCGCGGACCCCTCGTGGGTTAATCTACAAAGATTCGGCGCATCTAGGCAGGGGATATATCGTCACCTTCCAGGCAAAGTATCACAAGCGCCATGCGACGTTTAAAAATTTCCGCCGCCATTTTATTTCCTTACTGAGAAATTTTTGGTTGAATCTGTTTGGAAATTTCACTAAATTTTATCGGCAGCACAAAGAAAATTCAGTGAAATTTTCGGACAGCTTCGTTGAACAATTTCTCTGTAAAAAAATAAAATGGCGGCGGAAATTTTTAAACGTCGCATGGCGCTTGTGATACTTTGCCTGGAAGGTGACGATATCCTGTCGAAGGGTCTGAGGGATTTTCCGAACTATGGCAGGAAATTAAATGTAATAAAATTAATGAAGTACTAGGGGCCTATGACCGCTGCGGTGCCGCAAAACACTGAAAAAAAACTACACGTAAAAAATCGTAGAACAACCATATTCACATTATTTAAGAGAATAATGGATTGAAAAGCCGACGGGTGCACACGGAATAAAACGTATTTATCGAAGACTGATTGCGACGTTATGCACCACTTTTCTGTTCGATTTTTAATCAATATTTTTGAAGAGCGACACACAGTTTTCCTGAAAAGTTTCCGCGAATTTTAAATGATCTCAAATAAAGGCATAGAAAATTTCGACGCGATATTTTCGTTTGTTCTATTTTTGTATGTACAACCGAAACTAAATGAAATATCATCATTTCTGAATCGCTGCAACGAGGATACATATTTTCCCTTGAATTATGGTAAAAATCGGAGTAATGAGTCAAGAATGAATAGCGCTAATATGCATTTCAAGCCAGCTGACCTACTACATTGCGTTTGACGCAATGCGAGAAGTATTCATGCAGTCTTGTAGGCGCTAATATGCGCTTGACGCCGACCGCACTGTTCGGCGCAATGCGTAAAGTATTCCTACAGTCTTGCAAGCCCTAATATGCGTGTAACGGCAGCCACGCTGTGTTGGAATAATCGCGGCATCGAATCATGGGGCAATGGGGCATAGAAGGTCCATTTTGTGTATCGACTCCGTATGAGCATCCTAACATTGCATCGTTTCTCCCGATAAAATTATTTTCCGAGAAAAATTAGGAAAGTCCTCTATGTTTGCTTCTTTAGATTGAATGGACCATTTAACAAGGTACGAATTTACAATTTAAGCACTCACTAATACATGATTTTTCACCAGCATTTTACGTAGAGTACGATTTGCGCAACAGAAAATACTGAAATTAACTCCTAGCCAAGATGTTAACATTTTTTTGGTACATTAGTTACGGGAAATTTGAATTACCCGGTCACAAGAAAAACAATGCCCTGCGCGAGTCAAATATCTCGCACTACAATGGCTTCAGTGGTGTGGCGTGCTTTGCAATATATCGATTGATTTGCCTTTTAAACCTGTGGGAAAGGATCGATAGACAGGGTGTTTGCAGCGAACACCTTAATAATCGATTCTTTACCATAGCTTTAAATGGAGAAATATCGATAAACGATCATTCACGCCTCGCTCTTGAATGGCTTTAGCAAACTACTCAATCGAGCATTGTTTCTTCTCCATCCTCCTTTGTTCAAAGCGTGTACAGTTTCCTATAGCTGAGCCAAGGCGTCAAGAATAAGGTTGCCATATTTTCATATTGCTGAGACTGTCATAGTGACGTTCAGCGTGCAATTTAACCCTAATAAAATATTCTTTCTTCTGTGAGCGGAAAGTTTGAATTTATTCATAAAAAACATTACTACCATAGTTAGATATCAACCAAGGATTATTAGGATTTAGATCGCTCGACGTCAAGCAAAATCCTCGTTGCTTATTGGTGTTTCACTTTCAACACACACGTGTTCTACTCACATGTGTATCTGCCACTTTAGACCTGCCACCCGCAGTGTACACAATACTTCCGTGCTAAGGAAGAACGCCGTATGAACATTTGAGAGTTGCCAAATTTCCCTTGATAAAACATGTATTTTTGACGACATTCACGCACATTTTTCTTTGAAACATCTTCCGATATTTTAGATTAAATTGTGTTCAAAATAGTCCGAAAATTTTGGACAAAAAATATTCAAAATTTTCTCAGTAAATTCGGTTTTTATCAGAGGAAACTTGGCAACGTCTGAAGGCTCTTACGGCGTTCTTCTTTAGCACGGCAGAATATCCAGCCAGTGCACACTGCGAGCCTGTAAGATCAAGAGCCTGCAACAGAGCCTGCCTTTTTAGGTTTCAGGACATTTTGTCAACGATTTTTGTCCGCGCACATTCTTTTAGTTTACGCCCACACGTAAAATAAGCAACGGTGACTTGGTTCGAGCGTTATATTTTAGTCGGTATGTAAAATTATATTCACAATATGGAAATGAGAAATTGAGAGAGAAGGGGGTATTGTTATGGTTGCTCATTTTCTAAATGAAATGTTATTACTTTCTCCTTTTGAATCTTTTTAAATTGTCATTGGTGAATATTTGGTTTTATTTCTATCCTTAAAATATTCGATGTACCTTATATGTGTATAGGTACTTTTTTTATTTTTTTAATTTTTTCTTTACGAAATTATTACTTCATTTTGAAAATATTTATATTTTTAAAACGTAACAAATATTTGTAAACCCTTTTCCAGAAACTGCAAAAATGAATAAAAGGGGAAAAAACCAAGAAGTACACAATCTTTAGTTTTAACCCATTTGTACATCGATCTAGTAGAATCAAATACGTCAAATTTTGAGCGTTTGGTTGCGCGTACACCTCGCTGCAGCACAATAAAAGCACAAAATGTAAAAGAAAAAATTAAAGTACTTTGGAAATCATTAAATTTGACACGAAACCACCAATATTTAAAAAACACACATTATATTATTATTCTCCTTTGATAAATTGATGCATATATTTTTCCCATCTATTTAAATGAGAATAATCAATGCAGAGTGTGCAAACATTTCAAAATCCTGAGTTAAAAAACGCTGACTATGCGAGTATAAATATTAAAGCCTAAGAGAGCGGAGCGGCGTGCTGCCAGCGCGAGAGGCTCACTGACGCCTAAAAACCTAAGTGGATACTTCACGCATTGCACAATGCTTGAAGTATCCACTTAGGTTTGTAGGCGCCAATGCGCGTTCCGTGCTGGCAGCACGCCGCATCGCTCTGTGTTAGGCTCTAATATTTCAACTCGCGGAGTCAGCGTTTTTCAACTCATGATCTTGAAATGTTTGCACACTCTACATGGATAATTCGCAAAAAAAATATATATGTATTAAAGGAAAATATAATGTGTGTTTCGTAAATATTAAGGTGGATCCGTGTAAAATTTAATAATTTCCAAAGCCTCTGCAATTTTTCTTTTATATTATTATGTGCTGCAGCGTGGTCGTGGAATGTCCTGAAACCCAATTTGTGACACTGGGGAGGCCTAAAATACGGGAACCAATCAGAAATGGATTCACATTGTCTTAACTCTCATTTTAAAGGGACTCTAGACTTGTCGACCCCCAAGGCCAAAAACACGTGCCTCTTAATTTTTGTCAAATCCTCTTATTCACAGTGTGTGTTGACGCGCGTGAATTTGCGGCCGGGCCGGGGACAGTAGTGCGAAACTAGCGATTAGAAACAACTAAATACCGGTAATGAATAGAAATTACTGTTGCTTTCGGGTGGAGGGCTAGCGGGTGGGCGGGGGGCGGGGGGGGGGAGGAGGCGGGATGGGGACGGAGGCGGTTCATGCTGCAGCGAAGTGGTGGTGATTGATGCTTTGTGGCTGCCGGTGGCATGTCATCGCTCATGCGAGCCGGGAGTCGGGAGCTCGGGAACCACTCCAGCAGCCGAGGTCCGTGTACCAAGTCATATTGTTGTGGCATGTGTGAATAATAGTGATTGTACACAGTTATTCAGCCCGTTATGGACCCTCGAATTGCCGCCCTTCTCGCCGCCTCCACCCCGCATCGTTGACCCCCTCACCTTGGCTACGATCGGTTAATCAGCCTCATCCAGTTGGAAGGCCTCATCGGGTGGGAAGGAAGGAAAAGGCACCAGAAAACTTCTCATCTGAAGGTTACAGAGAAATCGTTCAACAAGGCTGTTCGAAAGTTTTACTGAGCTTTCTTAATGCTGCCGATAAAGTTCAGTGAAATTTTCAGGCAGATTCAACCAACAATTTCTCTGTGAAAAAATAAAATGGCGGCGGAAATTTTGGAACGTCGCATGGCGCTTGTGATACTTTGGCTGGAAGCCCTGGTAAAAATTGGCAGTAGAATCTGTGTTCCAAAATACCATAGACCTACAGCCGGCTGTAAGATTCCCAATAGCCTCTATAGCCGGCAGCACAATTTCTTATAGCTTTTTATAGCCGATAGCGATTAAGCAACAGCCTGGCGATAAAGTGTATGCTAAAAGTTACTAATTACGGATGCTAGGTCTTAGTGAGTTTTTGGACTACCGCTCTCTTTTTTGGCCGTAGTATCTTGATTTATTTTGCGAGGAAAGCTCCGTACTTTTGAAGGATGCCTGCCATTCCTAATATGTTTCCTATATTCCTAATTTCGTATGATACTGTGCAATACCTCTGGTTTGAAATAGCTGCTTCAAGCGCCATGGTACGCTGCGGCGCGGCGCGGCAGGCGGGCAGCCAGCGCGAAACGCGCATGGGCGCCTACAAACCTAACAGGGATACTTCACGCATTGCGGAATGCGTGAAGTATCCCTGTTAGGTTTGTAGGCGCCAGTGCGCCGCTACTATGCTTTGTGTTAGGCTCTAATATTTAATCTCGTGGAGTCAGCGTTTTTCAACTCATGACTTTGAAATGTTCGCACACTTTGTATGGATTATTCTCGTTTTAATTGATGAAAAAAAATATGTAGTAAAGGAAAATATAATGTGCGTTTTGTAATTATTAAGAAAATTCCGTACAAACTTTAGGATTTAAAAAGCACACGAATTTCTACACAATTTCTTATAGCCTTTCATAGCCGATGGCAAAAAAGCAACAGCCAGGCGATAAAGTGTAAAGTCCGGCGATAGGAACTATAGCCCGGCTGTATAATTTTTTATCGCTTCGTGTAGCCCGGCCGTATGATATTTTCCACTTTCTACAGCCAGTTATATGATTTTCTATCGCCTTCTTCAGTCGGCTATAAGAACTCCTATGGTATTTTGAAACGCAGCTCCTATCGCCAATTTTTACCAAGGAGGTGACGATAAAATAAAATATCGGCGAAAATTTTGAAACGACGCATGGTGCTTGTGATACTTTGGCCGGAAGGTAACAAGATGAGTTTCATACGTTTTCATTCAATTGGTCAGATGCGCTGGTCACAGAATTCTAAAATAATCGAAATGATTTTGTTTTTATATGCTTGATTCTTAATGTTCAGCTAAAAAGATCCGAATATGAAGCATGTTGAGTATGCTGGTGTAAACAGGTGAAAATATCTCTTTCGGATTTTTCGGAGGATTGAGTTTGTAATTTGATCTGAAAAGTCTGAAGATTTCAAGGAAAAATATTCATAAATTCCTTCAAAAATAAATATTTCTGGGAGGAAATTTATCAACACTCGAACGTTTTTACTCAGCACAGCAGCATGAGAACTTTAGTATTTGTCTGAGCGTGATTATTTCATCATCGACGCTACCTCAAACAATTCGAGAGGTAAAGCTTAGCATGTTGATTTTTCTTCCTGGTCGAGTTGACATCCGGCGCTCTGGACCACAAACCCCGAAACCTCTCTCTCTCTTTTCTCTCTCTCTCCGTACGTACTGCTACACCGCACACCGCACACCGTGGTATCCTTGATACGGGGTTTAACGGCTGAATGATTCCACTTGCTCCACCCTCCCCCCTCCTACCCCACTCATTACTGCCACTCTTTTAGCCTGCGTGTCATTTTCATTCTTAAGCGGCGACAGGGTGCACATACAAATTGCCTTGTTAAAGTTAGCTCGTGACCGCAATAAAGTCAATTAATTAAACTGCTCGCATAAGACTAAACCCTCCAAAATCGGTGGCTGCGCAAAGCTGTAAGGGATATTTTTTTAATTACCTATAGGGACGAACAGCCGAAAGAAGACATCTCATAGTACGTAAAGTTGATCCACTTACACTGGGAACTTTGAATTCAGAGGCGAATATAAGGAAAATAGAGAGCACAAAAAAACACGGTAATTTTGAAAAATAAGATAGGAATGTTTTATTGATCATTGTTAAAAAAATTAGCTGCCTCGCTGGTTGAAAAAACATTATACATGAGTTTCAAATGAGTAGTTTTAAGTCATCCAGTTACATCTAAATTGATACATTTTCGGATGGAACCCTGCTCCTTTGGGTGGACGAATTTGGGTTACATTTAACCGTAAAGGGTTTGAGATTAAAAAGCGGCCAAAGTGGCTATTGAGTTTAATGGAGCCTTTTAAGATGGTTTTTGCAATGAGTGCACCCCGATTTCGGCATCCCTGAAAATCCCGGTGAAGCTCAAACTGTCCCAATTCCGATGGAACATACACGTGAACAGTCCCACATTTTGATTGCTGAAGAACAAAACCACGTACCACCGCTCAGTGGCGGATCCAGGGTGAGTCGCAGGGGGGCCATTTGCTGATGCTGAAGGCCCAGAAACTTTTAAAAAAAATAGGCCCTCCCAGATTGAATTTTAAGCAGTTTTAGCATATAGATTTTGTACGTAATGTAAAAGTTGAAAATTGACGAATAATACCTCTCTCAAGGTAATTTAATTTTAGTACATGGACTTGGTATTTATTTCTGCGGTGTTAAGTAACCTTTGGTTTGATAAACTTTCGGTATATAGTTCTGTCTTGAAACCATTTCTTTCTGTAAATTTTTGGGAGCACTTTTTTCCTTCCCCCTTCCCCCCTTCCCCCCTTTCGCCCTTCTTCCTTCTCTCTTTTTTCCTGTTTTGGCCCGAGGGGAGGGGGGCTAACATTCCCCCCTCCCCCTTCCTGGATCCGCCACTGCCTCCGTTTGTGATGTTGGAGACTTTTTGTGATACTTCATGGTTTCCTTGAAAGACGAGTCAACGTAATTTCGTCGGAAGCTTCCTTAATTAGACTACATTTTGCAATGGGGAACCTCTATTTCTGGCTTTTCCATAAAAGCACATTTCTGCAAAGGAAAATTAACGGCATAAATGTTGTTTCTAAAATGAACCAGAAAGAGTGGTTCCTATTTTCAATAAGTGGTACAATTTTCCTTCTCCGTTAGCAGAACATCCTGTAAACATTTCAAGCTATAAAAACGGCTTATTTCTCCTCGAAAAAATAAAATAGGATCGGACATTTTGAAACACCACAATTAAGATACGTGGCTTCGCACTTTAGCCATCGATTTTTGCACGTAGGTCCTTCTCAAAATTCTCAATGTAGACGTTGACTAATTTTCTTGACGCTATCCAGCTATAACACTGTCTTCATGAATTATTTCGGAATACTTTTCAAATTTTATAAGACTGAGAGCTGAGGTAACTCAATGTAATCTAGCTGGTTAACTAATTCTGAATCCAAACTCCGGCTAGAGCGTGATTGAACCGCCTGTAGAGTAGAGCTCCAGCAAAATACACAAGATAGATTGTGATTGCTTTGATAAAAAATTGCAGCATTTTATCCAACATTAAAATCCTGAAACAGAACAGAGCAGATTGACGGTTCTCATCGTTCACGTTGACTGTGACACAACACTTACATATTACGTTGTTTTGAAAGGAACAGTATTTGATTCAAGAGAAAGAAAAACTAGAATTTTCTCGCAGAAAACGCTCAATAGAGTTTCCCTTTGATTCAGATATAATGTTTGTTTGCAAAGCAATTAAAATTTTCTCGAGGAAATTCTTGAATGGCAATTAAATGTTCTCCAAGTTTTTTCCATTGTAACGTTAGTGGCGAAGCTCGAATAATCGATTATCGATATTTCCCTATTTGAAGCTATAGTAAAGAATCGATTATTTAGGTGTTCGCTACGAACACCCTGTTTATCGATACTTTTCCATAGGTTTAATTGGCATATTAATCGATATATATCGAAAAAAACGCTACGCCACTGATGAAGTATGGTAAAAACTTACGTGTGGAACTTTTTTCTTGAGCGTTCGAGATCCGTCCACGTCTCCTTCATTACGTAAAGTCCGTAACCCTTACTAATGCACGAGAAGTAGGTGAACCAGTCCAGGTTGTTGGATATTTCTAGGTCAAAAAGGTGCCGATCCGGAACTGACATGCTGGCCCAGAGACGCTGGATATTAGAGTCCTCAAAGTTCCAGTTATTTTGCGTAAAATCACTGAGCACGTTTCCCAGGAGTGCCATTTTCAAATAAATTTTATGCAACCTGCAGAGGAGTGTTAAAATGAAAAAATTATGAATGAAAACATTGAAAAATAAAGTTTTTAGATTATAGAATTGTGAGTGTGGAGAAGTTGTGTAAATAACTGCTATTATTTTTTCAAAATTCTTTTATTGTATTGTTCTCAAAATTGATAAAGTTGTGTATCTGATATACAAGGTGCCCTAAGGGTAATTCGCCAGTCTTCAAGGATCGATTTTTTGGGTCAAAGTAAGACTTTTTTGTTTTGTAAATTTTTTTTTTGAAAATGCTTTTTTTTCGACGCTGCAGCTCATCGAATTTGAGGATTTTTCTCCAAAATTTTCCCCATAACTCTGTTCCAAAGTTCGACGTCAAGCTGACTCACTTTTACTAGGGTAGTAGTGCAAGTAGGAATACCACTCATAACAAGAAATTGTGAATAATTATCGTTATTGAGAAAAATTGACCGCTAGAGAGAAAAATAAATTTATTTAAGAGGTTCAAAATTTAATGCACAAAATACTCACCTAGCAGGCTGGTTTTGCAATCTCTCAACCATTGTTAAAAAGGGGAGCGGTAGGAGATGATAGAGGAAGAATTTTAAGTTGTATAGAAAACGATTGCTTTCAAAGGAAGTGCGCATGACCCAAACTTGAAACTTCGAAGCCAGTTTCTGTGAGCGTATATGATAGAGCAGGTAAGAATACGTCTGTCCCCAAGTCACTGGAAATCGATTATTGACGTGATTGTAAATCGGAGTCAGGTTTCCTTTCTTTTTTCTTGTGGTACAAAAATATAAGAAGAAAAAATCAAATAAATCACATGTAGGTTGAAATAAATGAGTAGAGATTTGATAGGTTAAAGGTTGAACACTGATGGTAAATTGTAATTATTTGGTTGTGCCTCACTTCCATAAAGATTCATCCATAAGAATCATTGTTGCTGCTATAAAAAACTTCATTTTTAAGGGGCAAAGAGACCAAGTGGGATATGTGCAGTTTTTGAAAGCAGAAATAAGTGATTTCAGCTGAAACTAGTTGCTATATATATCCTAGGAGAAATTCAATCCTCAAAACCCATTAATGTATCAAACAGTTAGTTTGAACTTCCCTATCACTGCCACGGAGCTCTATATAATGTTGAAATTTTAGCAAAAACTGCACTTATCCCATTTATTCTCCAAGGCCCTTATTTATTGATTTTCCATTCATTTCAGGTGCAAATTTAAAGAATCATATCGACGGTGTAAGTCGGCTATCACATAACTCGTTTGCGGTGTCTGAAAATCTCCGCCTCTATGTTATTTTTTTGAAGGAGAACAAATTGACATCATTCCTTGAAGTTTTTGTAGAATTTTCTTCGCACCGAGAAAAAAAAATCACGGCCTTTTTAAGAGGTGCTGTCGAGTAGTTATCCGTTTAAAAAATAAAGTATAACAGGAAGTCTGCGACGTCGCAAACCGAGTTATGTGATTGCCGACTTACACCGTCGATATGTAGTTAAATATAACAATTTTTCATAATATTTTCATGAGTAAATCTGATTTGAATGGTGATTTTTAATGGCGTAAAGGGTCTTCGGTTCATTGTGGTCGTTGATTACAATTGAAAAATTTTAGAATGCTCCCAGCTTAACATCGATCTAATGTAATAGCTACTCTACTGCGGAAGGTATTTTATGAATGTTTTTTTCACCGTGATTCATGGAGATGCCAAGGAATTGCGACGAGCGCGCTTGCACATTTGTCGACCGGAACGATCTCTGCTTGTTTTGTTGCGTTCACGTAAATAGCTCGCAGAATGCCGAGCCCGATCCCCAGGAACAATGCACCGGCACCTTGGAATGAGCAATTCCACCCTCGAAGCGGCTCTTTATTCGAATTCATAACTGGAAAAATACACAGCTAAAATTCATAAAAAAAATTTGAACAAAAAAATGCAAAGCGCATTTTTATTTACGAGACTGAGCGTCAGGATTTCTAGCACAGCAATGAAAGGGTTACATGGACTTCAGTTTGCTACACTGCTGTGCCCAGGAAGAACGTCGTATGAGCCTTTAAACGCTGCGAAATTTCCTTTGATAATATATAAATTTTAAGGGAAATCTGTGAGCGTTTTTCCTCAACTTTTCGAAGAATTTTATTCACAATCAAATCCAAACTATCTGAAAATTCCAAGAGAAAATATTCATGACTCTCTTCAAAATTCAGCATTTTACCGGAGGAACTTTAGCAATTCTCGAATGTTCATACGACGTTTCTCCTTACCACGGTAGGATAGAATATGAATATTTCTGGATTTTCTGGGTCGGGAAACTTATAGCACATGTACTGTTCTTGAAATGAACAAGAGATAGTGGTTCCATATCGTAAAATTTAGTCCAACCTTAAAACGAAGAAATCGGTATTTTCTTTCAAATTTGACATCTGATCAATATTAATGGGACGGATTTCATCGCTCCTCTGACTCGGGGACCTATTTCGATTTCCGTATGAGCCTCAGAAATCATGGATTTATAAGTAAATCAGGGTTCATGTGGAAATACGTGTGAGATTTGCCCTCAAGTCAAAGGGGCGAGGATTTGATCAGGATCAGCCTAACCACGTTTAATAGCCTATCTTCCTCTCATTTTTAATTTTTTCAAAGGTGACGAAGTAACAGAATGCTTTTAAAATCTTTGTAGATTTCCCTCATATGTATAATAAAAAATACGATAAACTAAAAAAAATTCAAAAAGAATTTTAAACGCTTCCTTGTTTTGAAAAAATAAATTTAAGCGGAAATAAGGCATAACTCCTTATGTAGTTGAGCGTATTTAGTTTAAATCTATCTAATTACTATATTTAATCACTTCTTTTTTTAGAGTTGATTATCGAATTTTTTCTCGTGCTTCAGTTATCATTAATGCGAAACACTGCAAAGAAGACGTGCGGCAAATGTTCCGTCCGCTTGCAAAATTTTGAGCCTGGTCGATTTATTTCTCAAGGATTATGTTATTTAATGCATCATATTGATTCCTTTTCCTTTTTTACAACAATTTGGAATTTAATTAATTTATTTTTTTCATACTACTGACATGTAACAGCGACGGTTCATATCTTACCAATCGATGGTCTGTAAATAGCAATTGGCAGTTCTGACATTTCCTTTTGAGCTACCTCCTCGCCCATAGCCTTGGTTAGTGCGTATGCGTTAGGAATACTACCGAGAATTCTGCCAACAGTTCAAAAATATATTTATGTGATGAAATTTGAAAGAAAAAAAAAACCAGTGCAGAGTGCCACTTGTATTTTTTGAAAAAATGACAAATTAGTAATTTCTTATATAACTTATATTTGAGACCATAATACACCATGATGGAAAGAAATGAGTAGAGACATACGTATACATAAATTGATGGTTTTTTATACCTCTTCAATCTTTATCCCTATTCCCTGATAACTTTCTTTTGCTCGATCTCCCCTCCCTTCCATCACTAAAATTACAAACGTCTCCAAAAATTGAAGTAGATCTATTAACGAAGGGTTGTCATCTATAAGGCATGACAGAAATAACTGAAGCTGATGAACTAACGAAAGAACAGCGTGAAAGTTTTCTGCTGGGAGCTTTCTTTCTCAGACGCCAATTCATAAAAATCTCTGAAGACATCAGAGCAAAAATTACTTTGAAAATCAGACAAGAGTCACTCGTTATCGTTACATTACGCATTATCTGATATCTCACCCATCCTGTGCGTGCAGCGTTTTGTATATTACTTCACTATAAAGGGCCTAGTCATTATTTTTGTACAAGATTTCGTTTGAGTTTTTTATGTTTTTCTGACAATATATTCTCCAAGATTTCGTGAAAAAAAAAAAAAAAAAAAAAAAAAAAAAAAATTAATAGGTATTCTCTTCACAAAAATAAAATAAGAGCTGAAATTTGTGAACACCACAATCTAAATCCGAGATTCGGTAGTTTCATCATCAAACTTTAGCACCTCTTCTATGCTGTTTCTACCGATTTAACCTACACTTAAGTACAATGCCGCATCCCTCACTAATTTTTAGTGGACTGAAAGATGGCACCTCCGATATAAATTCCTGGCCAAGTTATTCCTGACTTATATGTGCTTTCGTTTTGCCCCACTTTAGGGCAGCAATTCTGCTTTTTCGTGTCCAAGTCAAGGTAGTTTAAACACGTTGTACTGCGAAGGAATGATTCAACTCTGTTGCCAACTGGTTAATTTGTAGTTTATCGAGCTTGAAATCACGTTGCTAGGACTGCTAGAAGCAGAGTGGCACCACGCCAAAATTGCACATGCATTTGTCTCCACCAGGAGAGAAGATTTTAAAAGTTTAGGACATGGCGAATGCGCTCAGCGGAAAACACTGTAAATTAGTTACGTCCAGGAGTTACATTATTTCAGTGTTTTCATAAAAATTTTGCCGTTTTGGTACGCTCACCTGAGCGACGACTTCTATATGACATTAATAGTACCGGAGAAACGATGGAAATCTCATCATTAACGTATCACGGAAAAAAGTGTCAGGGGTTATCCCCTAAAATTGTGGTACTACCCCAATTTGTTAGATGATATGACATTTCTAATTAATTGTGGTAGTACCGCAACATTCGAGTTAGTTACCTAATTTATTGGGGTACTACCATAATTATTTGGAAATGTCCTTATTATCCAACAACCTCGTGCTTTTTTTTCCGGGTATGAATGTCTCACCACACAGTGGAACGAACCAAGAGAAGAGGTCGGATATGAAATCTTTGGCTAAAGGTTCAAATTTTTATGTTTATTTCGTTTTTTTTCTAAGAGAAGATTTTACGAAAAAACCAACGAAGCCACTCTTAAACCTTCTTTTATCATATTTTCGAGAACATGAGCTTTCAATGTTTCCAGATGTTGTCTGACTTCTTCTAATGACTCGGTTCAGTGTGCGCGCCGTTTAAAATGACAATGACAATATTGTGTTCCGAAGGATAAAATAAAATAGATACCGAAGAATCGATAGCAATGCCTGTAATGTCATTTAACGATGTTCTGAAAAACGATAAGTCTTATAACCAGGTATACTGTTACTTTCCCTGAGTTACACCTGGTAAACACTGAAACGGGCAATTGTTTACATTGAGCGATTTTTTTTTTAATATATCGACAGAACATATGCTTTTTAATTAAACGTAAAAATAAATGTGCAATGAGGTAAGAAAATACTGTTTAAAAATTAGTTTGCATCAATTAAAAAAAAATGCAGGAAGTTTTTTCCCTCCTCCTCTTTCTTTTTCACCATTTTTTGTCGATATTTGAAGGGTAGAAAATGCAATTGAAGGGCTAGGAGGACAAGGCGCATAAGTGCAGCTTTTGAGACAATTGAGATATTCATACACTCAACTAAGTTTGGTTTGAAAGTATATTCAGTGAAACATTCACAACTTAAATCCAACTTTAAAGCATTAGAAGGTGATTTTTAACTTCCTTTCCGCTATAAGGCTCCATGAAATTATAAAACTTTGAACACGTATTCCTCGAAATAGCAAAAACAGCACTCATGTGCCCTGTCCTCCAAGCCCCCGATCCGAATAAGACAAACGGAACCCACACAATACGAAAACAGAGCGAGGAAAAGGACGCGC
This sequence comes from Bemisia tabaci, assembly GCF_918797505.1. Classification (NCBI taxonomy): domain Eukaryota; kingdom Metazoa; phylum Arthropoda; class Insecta; order Hemiptera; family Aleyrodidae; genus Bemisia; species Bemisia tabaci. The sequence goes on from NC_092794.1 coordinate 7,264,281, forward strand.
GTTGACGACGGCGCAGAGATACAACTATTCGTACTTGATGGATGTCCGTGTGGCATCTGCAAAATTGAAGGCGCGATGGCGAGAGGCGTGAACTCGCAATGCTCCACTCTATCGTATGTACCCGACCGATCCTAAATTACCTGCGGGGCACGTTTTTTTTTTTGCATGCCTCTGGTCAATTCGATCTGGTTTGTGCATCTACGGGTTGAAACTATTTTTTCTCATATTATATCTTATTATTACGCAGAAGAGACGTTAATGACCGATGGTGACATCTGTACCCGCATCATACCTGACCGCGGATACTCATCACGTGGGTCATTTCACGTGATTTTGAGGGGTTTTAATATTTTAGGAGAGGGTGGGGGTACTTTAGAGAGATCGCGTTAAAGAACTATTGAAATTGACACTTTTATTTCAATATATTAAATATTCCTCTTAAAATTCTAACCGTCTGCACAAATTATATGACTAGACGAAACATAAGTAAAAAAAAATATATATTCAATATTCCGCCGAGTACAGTTTTACTTCGGATTACACACATCCGGTGTTGAACATTAATTCATCACAGTTAACTTCAAATACAATGAACCCAAAGCACTCTACCAACCATATTTCTACTTCATTGTATCATACATAACTATACATTATCACCTATTCGGTGAGACGTTGGATGGATTCAAAGTAACCCTCTTTTAAGTGGACTGCATTTTGCAATCAGGAACTATAATTTTTGGCTCAGCTAAGGAACAACACATGTAGTATTAGTTTTCCAATGCACATAAGTGTTTTTACGGGTAAGCCAAAAAATGTAACTCCCAAATGCAAAATGTAGTCCAATTGTGACAAGGCAGCATGCATGCAACATGCCTTGCGTAATTGAATGATTTGTATTTGATTTTAAAAACATTGAAACAATCGTTATCGAAGACGTGTCAAGGGTGAATTAAACAAACCCGACGTCGGCAGTATGGTCCGCATGCAAAATCAGATAGAACGAGCCTGAATGCTAAGTGAATCAAGCATATCTGTATACTTTATAATATTATCCCATATCCCCTTTAAAGTATGTATATTGTCAAATAAGACGCCAGATATTCTTTCAAGTATACCTTTCTTCATTGAGATATAAGTCTTCGTTAGAAAAATGAATAAATAAAACAATAATAAAAACTCCAGGGAAATGTTCATTTGAAACAAATTGAATAAATGACTAATCTTGTATCACTACGAATGAATCTTGCTCAAGGCGCATTCCTTCTACCATGAAAAGGGGAGTGAGAAGTCACTGCAAAGAACGAAATATTATTTTGCAGTAATCTCTTCCAAATCTTTCTCTCTCATTATGCACCGCGGCATAACCTCAGATCCTTGATGGAGTTAAAGAAAATCAAAGGACTTCGTGTTTGATTTGAGGCTGTGAATCTTTCCGCATCCTCTGCTACCTCTCACATTGTCCCTTGCCAAGTATATTTTCCACGATTTTTACTGAAATTGAGTTCTCGAGCGTCTAGAATTTTCTCACATACTGTTAAATCTGAGGGAAATACTTTTTATTTAATGAAAATTATTTATTTCTTGGAAGAACTGTACTTAAATTGAAGAAAATGCGTTCCACAGGCGCAATGTCTAGGAAAAAGTATTACAGGCGCCAAGTTTTACGATGTGAAGATACATTTTTACGACTTTTTCTTTTGCCTTTTGGTCATGTTCCATTCTAAGGATTCAGAACCAAACACAAAGATCACGAGCCTCAATTTTCTTGGTAAAAACAATCGTTATCTTTAACACTCATTGAGCGTACTTCACGCCTATGTGCAAAAATTCAACCTCATCTAAGATTATTAACCAGCCGTCAAAAATCTTTTTTTTGTTTCTTTTTTTTGGGAGGGGGGGGGGATGACTCCCGAGAAGTTGAAATACTGGCGCTTTTTATAGTCCTTCAGGCAGGCGATATGATGGTTTCGAAGTTTGTTAAACTTAATTTTAGATTTTCAAGGTTCAAACCGAAACACCGGAGCAAAAACAGAGTGAAGAGGACAAAAGTCGCGTGAAGAAAAAGAAAAGAAGAAGAAGAAGAAGAAGTGGAAGAAAAAGAATCATCGTTGAATCTCCGGTGATGATTAATCGGGAGGCGTTGAAATTGGCATGCATGATGGCAAAAATAATCATTGCTCCTGGCTCATTTACAAAATCACAAATCTACACATGGGAAACTATCATGTTACATAAGTTGTTTCTAAAATGAGCCAAAAATAACAATTTCTTTTTGCGTAATGCAACTATTCGAACGTTGGAGTACCGCTAGGAGGTATCACAATTTCGGAAGGCGTTTTGGGAGATTTCTGAGATCATAGCATGCGCCATCTAAGCTGATAATGCTGACCATGCTGTGCCAAGTAAAAATGACGTATAAACATTCCGACGTTATCAAATTTTCTCTGATTGAACAAGAATATTCTGGGTAACTATGAGTTTTATTCTTCAAATTTTTCAGAAAATTTTCCTTGTAAATTTATCTAGAAATTCAAGCAGATATGTACTGACATTTTCTGATATGTGATGATCATACGAAATCCGGCAATGCGTGAATGTTCATACGGCGTTTTATCGTCGCAATACAGTATGGTGCTGAGCGTTGTTCAGTACCAGTTTTATTTATATTAGTATAATTTGTATACCGCAGTGTTTGAACCAGTTTGGAGTTTAAAAATAGGGCGAAAAAAATTCGTGGTAATAACTTACAGTCTAGAAAGGCAACCAACGGTGTAATCGTCAGTCGAATTTAGAAGAGTCTCAATTTGAGATTCCGTATATGGAGTTGGGTAGAATTTTTCTTGGATAAGTCGGGAAGAGTGGTGACAATGGCTGAAAGCCGTTGAGGTATGAACAAAAGCCTGAGATTAAACAGAAAAAAGAGAGGAATTAACCATTCTGGAGGGAACTAATAAAAAAATTCATACATACAATTTGGTTTAGGAGGTTCATGATAGCACTAAAATCTAATTTGTAGGAGTTTGGCATGTATTGATGCCTGACTTAGAGCGTGAAATGGGTAATCTAGAATTTTTTTTAAAAATTACACGGGGGTAGCGAAGAGAGTTTGAGAATAAACTTTTAACATCTCCAACTATTCCAAGTAGATTTATTAAATTGAAAATAGAGACATTTTTACCGTTCGTTTGATAACCATCGATGTTTCCAGTTGAAAATTACGATGAATCAACAATGAAAAATAAATAAATAATAGATGTACCTATCATAAGATTTTCAAACTTACTATTGATGTTACCGTGGAAAGTTTCAAACTTTCGAGCTCATTCAGAAAACCTATTGACAGGTGACCAAAATTTTATCTGAATTATTTTTTTCCGGGATTACAACCTTATTTTCCTTTTTGTACGATTCAAATGTAAGAGAAAAAATGTTTAAATTTTATTTGGATCACATCTGTGCCAAAGAGAGTGCATCGTATCACAATAGATCGCTTATTGATATCACGTCACTTGTAAGGTTGCTTTGAATACATATCTACTAATTTCATAATGCTCTTGATGAAATATTCTGGTTGATTCAGAATTCAATTCACGCTTTGAAAATTTTTTTGGGGTGAATTTCTTTTCCGAGCAATGAAGCAACAGATAAACCTTTTTTTCACATTCATATATACCGTGTTTTTGTGCGCTCTTTATTTACAAGGGGAATAGGGAAAAACGAGAAACTCGACACTGTAAAAATGTTAGTCATGAAATTATGTATAGTGAAAGTATTACCTTCAAATTTGACATAGATTTAGCCAAAGCTAAAATAGTTTTCAGGCTGATCACGTTTATATAAAATGCCTCCTTGATCGGCTCATCAAATCGGACGGTTGCGGCCACGTTGAAAATAATGTTCACTTCATCTTTAAGTAATTTCATGTCAGAGGGACTGATTCCCAAGCCATCTTTCCCCACATCTCCCGGCACCACTATCACCTTCTCGATGATTTTTGGATGATGTGACAGCAGCGGTCCAAACAACTAAAACATAATAGTTTCCTGAAACTAATTGAACATTCATCTTACTGTGAGCGCGCACAGCCCCTCTCAGAAATCAAATCACCAGAAATCTACCAATAGCTGTGCCAAAACTCTTTTACTCACTTTTTTTATTTATTTATTTTTCTCCTTTCCTTGTATTAATTCAGATCGACGTAACTAACGTGTGATCAAAAAAGGGTGGGTATTATTGATAGTAGGTAATGTTTGGAGTAATCAAAGAAACATTTTTCAGTCATAATAGAGCACTTTCATCTTTTCACAAAAGTGCCAAAGTTCGGAACGATGTATCTCCGCTTGCAACGTTGTTGACTTCCTGTCATACTTTGTTTTTTCTTCGGGAAACTAGGCAACGTAATTTCTTAAAAACTTCCTTGATTTTTCTTCCATATAAGTTAGAAGAATATTCTGTATAAATTTCAAGCTATGCAGTTATTTTTTTTTTTTTTTTTTTTTCAAAACAATAAAATATGAGTGAAACTTTTAAAACGTAGCTATGGAGATACGTAGTTTTGCATTTTGGTCATAGACATACACTGGCGATAGGGCTGATTCACTGAATGACAAAAAACACATTAAATACACCTTGGTAATGTAGTCATAGGAGACGTACTCAAGTGAATAAAAGCACAGGTACAAAATTTTTATACTCTTTTAAACAGCATTTCATAAGATACTCTTCACTTTTTGGGCAAATTTGATTTCATTCCATCTTCTACTTTAGATTCATCTGTGCGTGGATTTTGTTGGTTATGCACTCACCGGATTTGAGAACATTTCTTTCGCCCTTTCCTCAGCAGACTTTCCTTTAAACGCTCTTACGAGGAGGAATATGTTTTTAATGCCTGGACATGACCTGAAAAATTAAGTCAATCTGATTAGATCAATTCTACCGTAATGTTTTACAAGAAAGTGTGATGAAATTTACGCCAACAGACATAGTTAGAATTGATTAAGAATATTCCGGGCCTTTAAACCTCTCAGAGGCAGCTTTTAATCGTCCTACGAATCAATTAAACACGTGAAATTTCAATCCTTTTATGGCAATGCTTGGTAATTTAAAATTTCAGGAGAATTTTCCTCGCATAATGTGGTCTGACGATTTTAACCATTGCAATTGACGATTTTCATAATTTTTTTCAAAAATTATTATTTCAGCAAGAGAAAATCGGCAACGTTGTAATTTTGAAATCGCGATATGCATTACTTTGAAGACTGGTGTCAATTTCCGCGTGCCAATGAAAAGCCTACTACTTATGCATTTGATGTGAAGGAATGACGAAAAGACATCCTAAGAAGGGGTAAGGATCCGAGCAAAAATTTTGCAAAGTTTTTGAGATTTTATTTTTGTATTTACTAAGCGGTTGCAATTTTTTGAAATTTAACAATGTGACAGTGTGACAATAACTGTACATCCACACTGAGGATTGGATGTTAATTGGTTTTTACCATGAGAAGGAAAAGGAATGGAAAGAAAGAAATTTTCAATAGATTAATCTATAATACATACATAAAGTCGCTTTTATAGCGCCGCCTCGCGCTCTGCGACGCCCAATCGCCATTGCCCCCTATCCTCCCAGAGATCATCAGGCAATTGGCACCTTCTGATCTCCTCCTCCACCCCTTGTCGCCAACCTTTCACAGCTAATCTATAATACCTTTATTTAAAGCATCTGATATCAAAGAGCGGATGACGATAATCGTTTTTCTGTAATTAGTTTTCTAAAAATTGATAGTTGAAATTTTGGTGAGCGAATTCTTTCACTCATCGTTGCTCATCTTTTTCGGGAAACTTAAAAACGCGCCTACATTGAAAACAGCTGAGCGCTTTACCATAATTAGAACTTCCCCGTTTGTTTTTATTGTGGTGTTTTCAAAATTAAATTAATGTTATTGAAATACGACAAAAAATTATAAAAATACGCTCCTTCTCGGACAGTAAATATTTCTTCGTTAATGTATTCCGAAGATTTAGTGCGCTTGGACTGATAAAGGCTAATTTGCCCGAGAAATATCCGCTTCTTTACGGGAGAAGTTTCGTTAGAATGCGAAGCGTGTCCTTGCGTCAAAGAGAGCTCTTGAAACAAGATTCTGCGCACCAAAGGCAAGCCAATCTGATTATTTATACGTCGATATTTCAATGAGCTCCTCAATTTATATTCTCTCCCATTAATTTCAAAGGTTACTTAACCTGAGACTTTTAAAATGATTTCCTCGGAAGAAACTATTCCCTTTAATTCGCTCGTAAAACCAATCGCTCAAGAAGTTTTTCTTCATTCTCCTTTTTTTCCTGTTTATCTACCTAATCCAGCGAATTTAAACTAATAGAGAAAAAGCAGGAGATATACCCTTTCCCTTTGCTCTTAACTTTCTTTTCCGCCATCACTTGAAGATTCACTTCATCAATAATTGGTATTATAAAAGGTCTCGAAAAGCAGAGGCAAAATTTTCTAGATATCCCGGACTTTATTGAACCAATCCTTCGTTCTTTGCAAAATGGAGATGTTGCAGGTGTGAGGAATTTGCGATTTGACTGTTGATTCTTGGGTAACAGTTCGCGAGAAACACGATGGTGCCACTGGTTTTCTCTGAAATCTATTCCCAAGCTCAAAAAAAGCTCTCAAGTTAAGGCCAAAATGGAGGGTATATCCTACGCTATCCTGAGAGTCCACTTCTACATCAAAACAAACTCTCCATGCAAAGATTGGGAGCAAATACATTAACAGGGCTGCCACTTTATTTGGGGACTCCAAAATTGAAAACATCAGTGCTAATGTATTTGCTCCCTATCTTTGTATGGAGAGTTTGTTTTGATGTAGAAGTGGACTCTCAGGATAGCGTGGGATATCCCCTCCATTTTGGCCTCAACTTGAGAGCTGTTTTTGAGCTTGGGAGATGATTTCAGAGAAAACTACTAGCACCATCGTGTTTCTCGCGAACTTTTACAGAAGAATCAACAGTCAAATCGCAAATTCCTCACACATGCAACATCTCCATTGGTATTTTAAAGGTCTCGAAAAGCAGAGGTTTGCAGAGGTAGCAAATATTTTTTTTTCATCAATTAAATTAAGAATAATCCATACAGGATGTGCAAACATTTTAAAATCATGAGTTGAAAAACGCTGACTCCGCAAGATTAAATATTAGAGCCTAACACAAAGCGAAGCGGCGACGCACTGGCGCCTACAAACCTAACAGGGATACTTCACGCATTGCGCAATGCGTGAAGTATCCCTGTTAGGTTTGTAGGCGCCAATGCCCGTTTCGCGTTCTCTGCCCGCCCGCCGCGCCGCAGCGTGCCACGGCGTCTGAAGCAACTATTTTACACCGGAGGTATTGCACAGTATCATAAGAAATTGAAGGCGCTCTAACATATTAAGAATGACAGTCATCCTTCAAAAGTACGGAGCTTTCCTCGCAAAATAAATCAAGATACTACGGCACAAAAAGAGAGCGGTTGTCCAAAAACTAACTAAGTCCTAGTATCCGTAATTAGTAACGTTTAGTAACGTTTATCGTCTGGCTGTTGCTTAATCGCCATCGGCTATAAAAGACTATAAGAAATTGTACAGCCGGCTACAGAATCTATTGGAAATATTACAGCCGGCTTTGGGTATATGGTATTTTGGAACACAGATTCTACCGCCAATTTTTATCGGGGAATTCTTTAAAACTGCCGTGATTTTTCTTCTCTGTGCGAAGAAAATTCTGCAAAAACTTGGAGGAATGATGTCAATTTGCTCTCCTTTATTAAAAAAGAACATAGAGGCGGAGTATTTCAGACACCGCAAACGAGATACGTGATTGCAGACTTACGCTGTCGATATGGCTATTCCGCTTTTATTAATTAACATTGGTGGATCCAGCAAATTGGCAACATTGTTTCCCACCATTTAAACCTGTGGAAATGTATCGATTCTTGGAGGGGCCAGGTGCTCCAACAAGAATCGGTTATTTAACGGTAGGTTTAAACGGAGGGAATTCGGTGTTGCCAAATTGCTTGATCCGCCTCTGTTGATTAATTAATGTTCTCAACCACATAATATTTGATCATTATCTTCTTTATCTATCGGGAGTTTCAATGATCAACCCGCAGAGGAGTTTAGTCATCATTGACATGTCCTCCTTTACCTACACAGTTCAGATTAAAGCCCTCCGTTTTGCCTAATGCACATTGGCGGATCCAGCAAACCGGCAACATTGCCTTTTCTCCATTTAAAGCTATGGAAATGTATCCATTATTTGGACGTATTTCTATCATATAGATTTATGTGCAGGTGAGAAATATGGGGTGTGCTCTTTAGTTCTCTGGCCGTATGAGTGAATGAGAGTAATAAAGCGCCAGTGACGTCAACGGAAATGGATGCGGCTCCTCGTAGTGCGCTTTAACTCATGAGCCCTGTCCACAACGTCCTCGTGCCATGCCCGCGGCTCATATATCCCGCATTCAGTTGGCACATACTTCTCTTTGCTGAATTTAAAATCCCGCTTTTCCAATTCTTCGAAAGGAATCACGCCCACTGACCACATTGTTTCTCATCCAGCTTTCTAGATCACACTCCATGTTTCTCACCTTCACATAGTTCTGTTTGATAGAAATATGTTCATTTGAGGGGCCAGGTGCTGGTGCTCCTAGAGTCTCTTTATACTGAGAGTCAAGACAATTCGGCTCATGGATGTCACAAACCGGAATAAAGATTACAGAAATTGAACGTTTTTCGTAATCGTTGATCGGCCCATTCTCAAATGCCTTTCTCCGTTCCTCCTCTCATTCCGTTTGTTCCTTGCCGAACCCGTAATTCCCTGGTCCATTCCAGATTATAATCTTTGCAGTTGGTGAAAATGTAATCTTTATTCCCGTTTGTGACATTGTGGAGGCCTAAAATACGGGAACCAATCAGAAATGGATTCAAATTGTCTTGACTCTCAGTATAAAGGGACTCTAGGTGCTCCGACAAGAATCAATTATTTAACATAGGTTTAAATGGAGGCAATCGGATGTTGCCAAATTGCAGGATCCACCTCTGCTCATGCACAAAATCTAATTTGAACGAACCTGAGGAGTTTCTCGACAAGCGCCATGCCGACAAATCCAGTGCCGCCTGTGACGAAGACACTGGTGCCCTCATAGAACTTCTGTATGACGGACGGCGCAGAGGCGCAAGCTCGCTCCGGCGGAGGGAACAACTCTTCGGGTTCTTCTTCGTCGCCATTTTTGCAGATCCGTTCGATGACGTCCGGGAAGCAGTAGACCATGTCTCGCGCCGATTGTGTCCCCTCTGATTTGATTCCGCATTCAGCTCCCGTTAATATTGAGTCCAAGTCCTCGGCTTCAACAGAAACATTAACCGTGATGGCCCGATCATGAGAGGGAAGATTCGATAGACCACTCGAAGCGGGAATCACCTTTAAGTAAGAGAAGGCAAATCCCTTATTACTTTAAAAAAGGTAAATGAGATTGGAATGGATCATCAATTAATGACGTCAAGTATCAGCGGTGGATCCAGCAATTTGGCAGCACCGGATTGCCTGAATTTAAACCTATGATAAATAATCGATTCTTGTCGGAGCACCTAGCCCCTTCAAGAATCGATGCATTTCCATAGATTTAAATGGAGAAAAGAAAATGCTGTCACTTTGCTGAATCCGCCTGTGTCAAGTATGGGACCTAATTTTAGACCCCTACTGTCCCAGTGTTAACCATTAAGTCCTCTCTTCCCTACATCCTCTTTTTTAAGTTATTTGAGGTCTTTAATCCATTTGATTATTCTGCAACCTTGAATGAACATCGGGTCTGGGCTAGTGCACGTATCCATGCTCAAGACTTTCAAATATTCAGGGATTAAGGACGAGTGGAATCTGTCTCTGCAGATCCTTTCGTCAATATACGGAAAAAAAGAGGTAGGGGTTAAGTCCCAAATGTTGGAGTCCCAACTCCCAACTGTCCCAACATTCCCAATTAATTGTGGTAATACCCAGATTAATTGTAGTAGTATCCCAATTAATTTTGGTAGTTTACCAATAAATTAAGTCACTAATCCAAATGTTGTGGTACTACCCCAACTAGAGTTGCGGTGCTACCAAAATTAATTGGAAATGTACATATCATCCAACAAATTTGGGTAGTAGAACAATTTTGGGGGATATCCCCCGACACTTTTTTTTCCGTGTATACCATGAAAATTTGTCGCACAAAAAAGCTTGCATCACCTAAAATCGATACTTTTCATGGGTTTTAATGGTGGAAGATCAGTGTTGCCAACTACGGAAATCGCTACTGTGGAAAAGTGTCTAGCCTACTGGCAGCGTAATCAGAGTTAAGAAATTTCACGAAAGATTATAAAAAGAAATTTCATTTAACACGCAGAATTCAGGATTAAACCCTTGAAACTTATGAATCTCCTTAAGTTCATTTATAGGCACGTGGTAAACTGTGAAAGGGAACTTTAGAAATGCCCAGAAAGTTGAGTAAAACAGCAAAAACATAATTTTGAATTTTTTATCTTAAATTTTGGTTGAACACACAGCCGTACCGGTTGAACACCAAAATAAATTTTACGGATAAAGTAAGACGTTAGCTTTCATATTTGGAGCAAAACAAATTTCTTGACTATAAAGAATCCTAGTACCCCCTAATAGTATATCGTTCTTTTTTGGTACAAAAGGGAGGGATCTTGAACTATCTTTGAAACAATTTAAATGATTTTTTCATTTGTCTCTGATTTTTTCAGAAATTAACAGTTTGAAATTTGAGGTTAGGGTCCCTGGTCCCCCTCCCCATGATGAGCCAGAACTGCCAGAAGAGAAAGAGTAGTAAGAGAAGACCAGAAGAGAAGAGCTGAGAGAAGACCGCGCTCCAACTGGTCTAATTGACGAATATTATTCTCTTTGAAAATAAAAACAAATTCTGTTAGAAAAAATAAGCATTTTTGACATTTTGTCGGTCGAAAGAAATTTCATTGGGAAAAAAGAAATTTCATGAAATTTCTTGTGAAATTTAATGAAATTTCATTCGATGAAATTTCTTTTAGCAACTCTGAGCGTAATGGACGTGTAAACGAATGCAAAGCTCGGATGAGCACTGGGCAATCGCTCGAGACTTAAAATTTATGCACTGCCGGCCCGAACGTCGCCATGGTAAGTCTAAAAAGAAAATCGAATAAAATTAAGGCAGGTCATTTCGATTCCTCGTCACGGCGCGACGCGACGCAATGCAAGACAAGGTCGGGCTGCACTCCAAGCTTAAGGTCAGAACTGCCATGCAACGGAAAAAACGCCGTATGAGCATTAAAATGTTGCCATTTTCCCGGATGAAACATGTATTTTTGAGGTACGTTATGCATATTTTCCCGTGAAATTTGTAGATATTTTAGATTAAATTGTGTTCAAAATTGTCTTGAAAATTGAAAGGAAAATATCCAACAGTTTCTTTAAAAGTTCGTATTTTATCCGAGGAAATTTGGCAACGCTTGAAGGCTCATACGGCGTTTTCCCTAACCTCGGCAGAGAAATTATTCACGGTCTCATTCTTACGTATTCAAGTATTATATTGAGAGAGGGAGATGGGAACCGAAATTCTTCAACGTCAATACCCATCACTAGAGATTGTTTTAACTTTTTTACTCCCCCCCCCCCTTCTTGAACAAATTTTGACATCAGACAGTCTCTCGTGAGTAATTAATCATTGACTACGGTTTAAGTATCTTTTTTTAAAGAGTATGAACACCCCAAGTTATACATATTGCAATAAATTGCAATTACATGGTAAATTTATTGCTACTGCGTCGGAGTGTCGTGTAAGTTGCCTATCTACCGATTGAAGGATCACCTCTTATTGCAATTTATTGCAATAAAATTGAAATAAGATGCAATTTTTTAGTGTATCGAGAATAGCGTATCTTCCTAAAACATGGAACTCATCTTCTTGATTCTTTAAAATTAGCATTTCTTAACCAAATAATGTAAAAATATTACAATTGTATTCCAATAAATCGCACTTGTATTGCATTAAATCGCAATTTTATTTCAATATTTTCATCGCACCGTGCTACTTGAGGCTGCACCAGTGCACCAGTGCAGTAAATGTAATATTTTTTCATGTACAAGGGAGATCATCTTGCTTTAATCCGGTCATTTTGGCTGGGATAATAAGCGTGGGATTAGCGAAAAGGCCAATTGAAATTTGGTGACAAAAATCGGTCAGTATCCTTTCTTTTTCTTGCATCTGGGTCTAAGATATGTTTCTAACAGAGCTTTCGCCGATATTCTAGTGACGGAAATTGAAGAAGAATAGAAAATTAAAAAAAAAAAAAAAACAAGAATTAATCATCATAGAGTGTTCAATATTTGCTACAGAGGTGTTAAATCATGGTCATTACATTCCTGAATACTGAAGTGCGAGAAAAATTATCGGAATCTTTCAAAAACTACAGAGGTTGAAGGAGTCCCGATATTTGCATTAATGTAGGTTGAGATGCGAAAGGCAAAATTATTATTTAATAATCAGCTTTAGGCATGCAGCAGGAAAAGAACTTACCAACGTTTATCAGGGCAATCAACACCGCCAGTCAGTCTTGTAGTGTATAGGATCCACAACACTACTCGAACTAAGGATGCGAAGATGAAAACAAAATTAAAAACGAAAACTGCACTAAATAATGTTACGAAAGAATTATATTCCTATTCAAGCTACTCAGTGCTTTCTAAGAGAACAGAGGAACACTAAGTGATTAAAAATGTCACGCGTAAATAACACAACGATGCACTGATAGGTATTAAAATCAACATCACTTCGGCCAACGCTGCTAAAATTGAAAAGTGATTATATTCATTCCGGGTTTTTTTTACGTGTAGAAAAGCACACTCTGCACACAGTATTTAAACGATCGGATGAATAAGATGTTTCACGTAGGAGTAGTCATCTATTAATGTTTCACTTTCCTTGAAAGTATGTGCGACAGTGTACATTGTTGTCCAGACCTTTTAATTAGATGCACGCTTTCCTCCTCTGTCGCGATTGCATAATATGAATGCTTAATTGTGACCGTCTACGGGAAAGGGACCTTAGTCCACAGAGGAAGCTTTTTCAGTAAAATTATTTTCTGTCAAGTTCGGTCGAATAATTGGATTTTGAGATTTCAATGGAACATTCTTTAAGAGTCTTAAATAAGCGTTTCTGTTCATTTTTGCGTCAAAAAACATGGAAATAAATAGGATAGTCGTCACATCCAGCAGCTGCTTAAAAATGCGGCAGCTACCGTGCGGTAGTTACGATAAATATCGCGGTAGAGGACTTAACTAACCCGGTAATCGCAACGACTACCGCACGTTAGCTACCGAATTTTTGACCAGCCGCTGGTTGTGGCGATTATCCTATTTTTTCCGTGAAAAGCATAAATCTGCACTATACTCCGGTAGTCTCGTACCCCAAACACGACTGACCAAAGTTTTAAATAGTTTTTTTTTTTTCTCTCAAAATCACATTCTTTTAAATGCGAACTTTGAACCGCCATAACTCCGGTTTGATTTGACTATTTAAACGTGTGCGGTTCCAAAATGTTCGCAAAAGACTCAATCAATGAGTCGATTTCGAGTTTTTGTGAACTGTACGGGTCCTTTTTAGGCCTGAACTTCCGGATATTTTTTGTAAAGGAACAAGAAGGCAACTTTCCAAGGGGGATCTGAAGGCTCCCCCGAGAAAGCATAGGCGGACCCAGACACCTCAAACAGGGGGGAGAGGGTTGCAAGGGGGTGGGGGGCCTTCCTCAGAAAATATTTGAATTTTTGAAGCACCTGATGTGCAGTTTAAGTCAATATTGTCATGAATAATTATCAAATGCAAGTATCTTTCCTTACTCTTTCCTATGTTCCTTCCTTCTCTTTTCTTTCTCTCCTCCTTCTCTTTTTCTTCTTCCTCTTCTCTGGCGAATGGGGGGTGGGTGGGGGGGGCGTAGGCCCCCTAAGCCCCCCTGGATCTGCCTATGCGAAACAATTTTGAAAACTGAAACGTCTTAGGGACAACTTCGAACTGTTCTTGCGGAAAAAATGATTGGAATACAATATCAAATTATGACAAAAATGTCAGACACTTGTCACATAAAATCCCTTAGATTTTTTTTTTATATAAAGAATTTCTAGTAGATCTCTGAGGATACGAGGTCAACACCCCCCCCCCCCCATCCCCCGAAAACCCTGACTCAACAGTAAGATTCCTTTTTCCGAGGATGAGGACAATTCTTTCTTCTGTTTGAGACATGAGGCATCGTCGAAACCTCGACGAAAGTGACGCATAGTGGATCAATTCAATGGAAGAGGTTGGACAAAATTTGGAAATTGTAAACGCGTATAACTTCGTTAAAGCAAAACATTGAGATTTTAAAAGTGGTTCTATTGGTTTCCTCGTGAAAAATTCCTCTCGCAGCACCTCTTAAAATTTAAAATGTGGCGGATTAAACATCAAAATTTGCAATTTAAGTCAAAAATTTCACATCCGACCTCTTTGATTGACTCGATTCACTGTGCGACCCAAAGGCATCCAAAATTTGTTCAAAATTTTTAAAAGTATGGAACTACCGTGTCTGTGCAACATCTTCAAAATTGTGATTGACGCCTTTTAAGAAGAGGTAGACCCGTCTGTTTTTTTACGAGAGGAAAATGCTGCGAATCGAATGCATTTTCCACTGCTTTTGAGATTGTAGTTTATGTTATGTTCGCAAAATCCCCAAAATTTAATAACTAGAAAGTCATATTACACCAAGTAAGACACAGGCGTACGGTGAGAATCGATTTGAATACTGGAACTGCAGCTGAATGAATAAATGTATTTTGAATGACATTCAAATAAGCTAAGTTTTCAATTCCATTAGCTCGCGAGAGAGCTTGTGCTACTCAATATGTTTGTTTCCGTGAAAACGACAGAAACACGATGGGTGGAGAAAATGGGTTCCAGATGAATACAGCAGCTGGAGCAGTAAACAAATTATCGCTATGTCTCTATTAAAAGAAAAAAAGAAAAAAAAAAAAAAAAAAAAAAAAAAACCCGCACATACACTTTCAGAACTAAATTGACGAATCTCGATCCTGTGTATACCGACTTTATCCAAACCTTTATTGTACGCGATTTCTCTAAAAGTCAAAAGACGAGAATGAACAACACCCCGTGGAGAATGGACACTAGACAAGGTACGAATTTAAGCATTCTAATACATGTTACCTGACCAGAATTTCACGTAAAAACACGATTCTTACGACGAAAATTACTGAAATCAACTTATATATCCGTTCCCAAACTTGAATGGAAAATGCGCAAATTAACATTTAACTGCACAACTTGGCAATTCAATGCTTTGTAATGAATTTACATATTACTCTGTCAATTCACTTCTTCATTGCACCAGTTTTGATACAAAGGAGCGAAGTGCATCGGAATGTTAAGATTGTGCAACCGTTTCTTCTCTGTAAAAAGAATAAAAAAAGCAAAAGACTTCAGAGCACTCCATTAATGACTCTCAAAGCGCTCTTTTCTCTTAGTAACAGACTTTTTCACATTACAGTTTAATCAAAATTAGTCCATCGTCACATAAGAAATATACAGTTCAACAGTTTATGATTTGACACCAGATACTGTAGGAAGAGGGGGATCTAGGACTGTTAAACAAATATCCGTTAAATAAGGGAGAAGGGGGAGAAGAAAGGACCTTAATATGGGGGAAGATAGTGAAAGGGACACAGAGGAAAGGATCATTAACGAATAGCCCTCAAAGGTGATGTTATGGATAAAATGCTCAAAGTAAAATTAGACTATCCCTTAGAATTTAGGTTCACTTTATCTAACGACGACTTCGATAAAACAAAATGCCGATGTGCGGTTTGTTTAATCGAACGTTGAGTTTAGTCCAAAAGAGAATTTAGCACAGAAGAAAATTTTTCCGTTGTAAAATGGATCGAAATTAGCTGAGTGCTCGATTTGCCTCAAATCGCGAATACGCTGATAAACATATTTGTGTTTCCTGTGTTACTTTTGGTTCATATAGGAAGTGAAACACAAACCAACACACATTTTTAGTACATTTTGCGGCGAATTGAGCACAGAAAATAATGGAGAGACTGGGAAAATGTATTCCTGCGATTCCAAGTATACGACGTTAGTATTCATCAGCAATCGTT
This sequence comes from Bemisia tabaci, assembly GCF_918797505.1. NCBI lineage: Eukaryota > Metazoa > Arthropoda > Insecta > Hemiptera > Aleyrodidae > Bemisia > Bemisia tabaci. The sequence continues at coordinate 7,280,489 of NC_092794.1, forward strand.
TTTTTTAGTAAATTCTTCAAGAAAATTAGCTGGCATTTTCTCTTGAAACTGTCAACTGTTCCCGTGTTAACCAAACTTTTGTGCTGACATTTCTCTCTGTGTAGTCGTGCACCAGAAAACGCTATCTTCTCATCCGAGTTGAATTTGGAAAGTTTCCATGATACGTCCTTCGCGTTCCACGTATAATTTCGGTAAGGAATTATATACTGTGGTGCTCAATTTCGTGGCCTGTCCTATGGTCCATTCTATTAAGAATTAATGGTTTACAAATAATGATAAAATAAGAAGAAAAAAACCTAGCTCACTGTATTAGGAATGGCCGAATATTTTCCCCGTGCATTGAAGCATATGAGCTCGTGGACCCTGCGCATTCTCAAAGAAAAAATCGATTCCTCTTCCTACCCTCGTCCGTTCCGCTTTTTGGCAAAGTACCAATGCACCTTTACTAGCTCAGCTGAACCTCCGAATTCAACGTTTCTCTCACAGTAGGAGGAAGCCACTGATTTTTTTTCAAAATGTTGTATGCTGGAAGTCCGACAAGACCTCCAAATTATGTTCGAGAGTAATTCTCAATGTCAAATCACGAATTTAAACCCTAATTTAACGTAATAAAATTGTTGATCTCCCGACACACGCTAGATGAGGTTACATTAGAAAACTAAAGAATGAGAGGAGGATAACGAGAGGGGAGAGGAAGGTAAGGAGGAGTAGGAGATAAAGGATATGAAGAGGAATAGGAAAATGGGGAAACAGTAAAAGGAGAGGAACAGGAAGTGGAAGAAAAAATCGAGGAGCAGGAGGAATGAGAATTTCTCATTCGTCTGATTCTTCTGCTTCTTCTACTTCTTCTTCATCTACTTCTTCTTCTTCTTCTTCTTCCTCTTCAAATTCCTCTTGTTCTCATTTCCTGCTATTTTCTTTCATAATCTTCATTTTTTGCTGTTTCTCATTCTTTTTTTATTATTTCTGATTCGTAAATATCTGACATTTTTATTGTATCTTTGGAGTTTTCCGCCATACGACCGTGTTAAAGAAGAACACTGTATGAGCATTCAAATGTTTCTAAATTTCCTCTTAGAAAATATTTATTTTTGGAGAAAGTTTAAATTTTTTTTTTTTTTCAAATTTTCAGAATTTTTAGATCAAGTTATAAACAAAATTCTCTAAAAAGATTGGACGAAAAATATTCACGATTTTTCCAAAAATTCTTTATTTGTCAAAGGAAATGTGGCAACGGTTGAAGGCTCATACGGCGTTAACTACCATGAACTACAATAAAATAAAAAAATTAAACTACAATAATAAATATATATTATTTTATTGTAGTTTATGGTTCGTTATTTTTCAGTATGTTGAAGATGGAGTTAATATTCTGAAATGCATTCATAGTAAATCTAATTCAACAACCAATTCCATAGTCCGGCTATCAGTGGCGTGGCGTGCTTTGCGATATATCGATTGATACGCCACTCAAACCTATGAAAAAAGATCGATTATTAGGGTGTTCGCTACGAACACCTGAGTAATCGATTCTTTACCATAGCTCCAAATGGCGAGATATCGATAATCGATCATTCACGCCACGCCACTGCCGGCTATATCTTGATCCTCTATCAATTTGTGTAAAAGCCACGCATAATGCATCTCCATACGTATACAGTGCTGGTTTGCATTTCATTTTATGAAATAAAAGAGGAGTGGAGATTTAAAAACATCGCAACCGCAAAACGCATTTTTTCCAATTTCACCGTCGATAAGTGTTTTTTCACAAATCGCCCCATGCATGTAGGTATGACCCTATTGTTTCGCTCCACCCAATTATAGCCGAGTCGGTCACATCAGATTCATATCAATGGGATTTTGTTTCGGAGACGAGGCGTGAATGATCGATTATCGATATTTCCTCATTTAAAGATATGGTAAAAGATCGATTTTTAAAGTGCTCATTGCGAGCACCCTGTTTATCGATCTTATTCCTTAGGTTCAAATGACAGATCAATCGATATATCGCATAGCACGCCACGCTGCTGCTCACGTTGCGAGCATCGAGGCACAATCCGTTTCCAGCGCGCAGTGAATAAGTCGCGGTTTTGAAAAGAAGGAATTTTCGGTAATAATTTAATCTGCAAAATATGTTGAGGGTTCCACCCCTCTCGCCTCGAACCGAGTTTTATTTATTTTATTTTTTTTCATTCCCTCATAGCCATGCAACAATAATTCGCCTCAAAGTATACGAGAGATGGCCCGCGGTCGTATTTTCGTGTTAAAATATGGACCTAGTAATTAGACGTTTAACGTTATGAGGACGTTGGCAGTTCGTGTAAAAATTCACCTATTTAACGCATTATTTCCATAAAAAATTCCATCACTTAGGCAACACTGTGCCATACATACGCTATAAGGCTCCAGATTATAATGTTCCGCGGAGCACGCTGATATTTTGGCCGAACAGCACTGCACACTGGAGAATGGAGTTGCTGCCGAAACCCGAACGCGGTGGGTGATATCACTGAGGAAAAACAACATATGAGTGTCCTAACGTTGCTAAATCCCCCTCGGTAAAATATTAATTCATAAGAAAAGTTATGAATATTTTTTTGTGGAATTCTCTGAGACACCAGAAAAAACTAGGACACACATTTTCTGAAAAGTCTAAAAGAAAAGGTCTCGAAGTTTTCAGATAATTCGATATTTATCAGAGGAAATTCGGCAAGGGCTGTATGTCAATACGGCGTTTTACCTCAGCACGGCGTTAAAGAAGGGGTGGAGCGTTAAACTGGTCTAAAGCCACGGTTTCACAGGCAGCGCGCGCGACGAAGATGATCTCGCGAAGTGAACGGTGGGGGTATGAAGAGCATGATTTTAAATTTGGCTATTGACACCAGAGACGTGAAATTTCATGAAACTTTTCAAAGTAAAATTTCATGGAATTTCACGAAATTTTATGATTTGTTCTTTCTTTTTTACAATCCCTGGAATAGGCTCAATATGACATAAAACGCAGTAGTAAAATCTTTTTGTTGAAATTTGAAGGGGGGGGGGGGGAGGAGGGTCAAATTTTGAAGTTCCGAAACAAATTCTCGGATAATCGTTGTCAGTTGTATACGCAGCGCCTAGGAAACAGTTTCTATTTCACAGTTAATATGGAGGCAATACGGCTATTGGATAACGCTGATGAGTCAAGACGCCTCAAAAGGGTCAAACCATGGGAACTGGCATTTCGGGCATCTTGGATTTGTTTGATGACGTAGGTCTGTACGGACGACTTTTATCATCAATTTTCTTGGAAATATGTTAGTTTATGGAAAAGAGTCATTCCATATAAAGCGTTTGAAATTTTTGTCATGAGTTTATTTAAGCAAAAAAATCAGACTTTATGGTCCGTTTTTCATACCTCGAATTCCGGATTTTGCTGGTCATGCTGTGCCGACCTAATGTCACGGGATAAACAATCCTCATCAAGATGCAAACACCTCCTTTTTTCGCTATGAAATTAGCTATACGAGTTTCTTCGCCAGGGAGCTCCCCCCACTAGAAATAGTTCACCACCCGCCGCGCGCGAGAGCCGCGGCGTGCTGCCAGCGCGATACGCGCACTGACGCCTACAAACCTAAGGGGATACTTCACGCATTGCGCAATGCGTGAAGTATCCCCTTAGGTTTGTAGGCGTCAGTGCGCGTTTCGAGCTGGCAGCACGCCGCGCCGCAACGTGCCATAGACTTGTCCACATATAATAGGTCAGGGTGTTGAAATCTTGGCAATTTGACATTAAATTCGAAATTGGCGACTCAAAAAACAGCAGTGGCAAAACTTTCGTCATCTTTCAATCACTAACCGACTTATTTCTTCCTATTCTTGAGTTCTGGACAATGGTTCGCCGCGGGCGGCGGCTTGTGAAATTCTCCCCTGTCCTCAATCGCACTTTTTTCAATTTTCCGCTAAATTTGAAATTCCCACCATTTTTCAATGGCGGGAAATTCAACTTTTGCCCCCCTTTCTAAGCTTTCTGATCCACTCTTGTATAAAAAACCTGAGAACTATTTCCAAAATCTGATTACAACGGGCTCATCTAGGGACAATCACCTGTCGATGACTGCAAATATCACGGCAATAGGTCCAGTAGAACGCTCAAACGAAATGTGACAAAAAATAAAAATTTACATCGTCTAAATGGGAGAATTCGCAATTTTACCAGGTAATACAACACAACCTGGGTCATATTTTCAAAATTTGAATATAACGGGCTCATTTAAAGACAATTGCCTGTCGAAAGCCGCGCAAAAATCATGAAAAGTGGCACGTAGAACGCTGGAACTAAGCAAATCATGTATGCGAATTTAGGAGGTCTCAGAGCTTATAGTATGGATAGATTGTCTGCTAACACGGAAGAAAAATCAACATTTCTCAGTTAATAATTACATTTATAGAACGATCAGACTCGCACCGAGTGAAAGTCTAATTGTGAAAAATTCACGTCATTTTCTAAGGGCGCGGCATTTTTTGTGCTATATCGATTGACCTGTCATTTAAATCTATAGAAAAGGATCAATAAACAAGGTGTTCGCAACGAATACCTTATTAATCGATTCTTTACCATGGCTTCGAATGTGGAAATATCGATAATCGATCATTCATACCTCGCCACTGGTCATTTTATGAACTCGTCGGCACGTAAAAACACACCTCTAGGAGGCTATACCACGCATTAACCGCGCAATGCTACAAATCGGTGCGTGTATTCAAAACTCCTTCAATTTCGTAACTATGCAATTTGATCTCCGAGGAGTTAAAATATTTGCAGTTGCTAGATGTGAAAGTATACATACGGCTACACGGAACAAAAACACATTGGCTCTAGAGTCCAGACATCTTGCAAACATTGACAAGAAAAAGGACTCTTGATCATCAGATTTAAGATTAAATCAAAGGAAATCCGCTCAAATTAGAGGCTTGGTTCGTGATTAAGCTTAAATCTGATGAATCAAGACTCCTTAGCATGTCAATGTTTTCAAGAGTCTGGACTCTAGATCAATAATGTGTTTATTATTCGCGGCTACGGCGCAGCGCGATTAAATGAAACGGCCGGCTATTGAGTCACGAGTAGCCGGATTTTCTCAAAGTGCCCTCACACTTCACTTCGTCAAGTTTGAGATTCGAGTCCTCGGGGGGTTGAAATTGGCGTCGCGCGCTGCTTGTGGGAGCGTGGCTCGCCGTGGAGCCTCCCCTAATTCGAAACAAATAGATGACGTTCCTCGCAGCGCGAAATTTAGATAAATCACCGGGGCGCCGAGCGTACGCTGCGACCCCGAATGGCATCCTGCTTAGAACCGCAGTTTTAATTACCAGCAAAACGAGGCATTATCGCATTCTTGTCGACGTGAATTGCTGTCGCCGGAGCCCGGGTCACCCCGGCGGACAACTCTTCCTGTCACTCGTAACATGGCATCAAAATTACAAGTATGACCATGGCGCAAAATGAGCCGCCCGAATATCCTTCCTACCTTGACGTCGGGATGTAACCACATTCAAAGGTGAGCCCTATTCTCAATATACGTCCATGCTTTCTAGGGCTCATGCGGGGATAAAGTCACGTCTTTACGTTAGAGAAAAGGCTATGCGTGGACCTTGCGTACATCATGTTGTTGACCGTCAGTCGCTCTTAGATCTCGCTGCGCAGTTACGAGCTCATAAGTTGGCAAGTTTAACCTTTGCCCATTCCAATGCATAGGGAACAATCGATATAAATCGAAATGAGCGGTATCGATAATTTACAATGGATTAAAAAAAAACGTTGGTTTCAACTGAAGAGGATCGTCCTGTAGGTCGAAATAACGCGGGAAACCCAGATGCGCAATCGATGGGCTTGTAGGACAGGGCGTATCAGCGCACTTTTTGCTGTTCCGAGAAATACGTGTTTGAAGTTTCGAAATTACAAGGATCCTTACGGCAAAAAGAAAATTTAAACTGACCTTTTGATGCTTAAAAATTTGAATTTGGGAGCAAAATCCCAGAATGCGCATTAAGACTAGTTTCACTTGAAATCATGAATATCTGAAAACTGCACTTCTGCGCCTTGTCCTCCAAGACCCTTATTTCTGCAGTTTTACCACCGACATATCGCACGCCGTTCGATCCAAAACCCGAGACGAATCACCTTAACTTTGAAAAAAGAGGAGATTTAATTAAAATATGGGTAAACAAGGCTAACAAATGATTAAAACACTAAAAGGCAGGACGTTTCGAGCTATTACCAGCTCATTTTCAGCTGCAAAAACACATAAAAACAAGTAAAAAATTGAGTGGCGACCTGACCCCAGCCGTTATCACGTAACCACTCAAATGATACTCAATGACTCAATGATGTGGTTACGTGATAACGGCTGAGGTCAGGTCGCCATTCAATTTTTTACTTGTTTTATGTGTTTTTGCAGCTGAAAATGAGCTGGTAACAGCTCGAAACGTCCTGCCTTTTAGTGTTTTAATAATTTTTTAGCCTTGTTTACCCATATTTTAATTAAATCTCGTCTTTATTCGTACATTAGGGCTATGTTTTTGTGCTTTATCTTTAAAAAACGTATATTTTTTAATCAAAAGGAAGAAATCAACAGCCCACGATCGTAACAAGAAAGACATCAGTTCCTCCTCCCCTGATTTTTCCGAGAGCCCCACTATTATTCCATCGCTGTCGGTATTTCTCCGAGAATTTTCCGCCGGAGCCGAGCGCAGTGCGATGGAGCGGAGCTGAGAGAGTTGTCGAGGAAGTATGTAATCCAAGCGCAGCATCCGCATCCGCACTCAGAATTTACGAAACACTCTCACAGCGAGGTCGTTTTTAAGCCGTCGCATGGAAGTTTTCCAATACACTTCATAACGCGGAGAAAATCCCACCGAGTTTTTTAGTTAACTGGAAAGAGAGCTCATAAGCAATGTTGGGCTTAGGAGCATGAGATATTTTCGAAATATGACTGTCAAGTGCGTCGAGGGGTGGGTGGGCGGAGCGAGGGGTACCGGGGATGGTGCAGGGGGCTCTGCCTTGCTTCAACATTCACGCCAATTCAATTATGCCGGGGATTGTCTGGATTGCTCATCTTGCAAGAACTTTTTCAAGTAAGTTCTGCCGGGAGGGGGAGAGTTACCCCACATCTGCTAGCATGCTCGTGCAGAATGAACAACCCCGACCGATTGTAACTCTTGGCGGAACGTGTCAAGTCTAATTGATGCTTTGCGGAGTTATGAGCTCAAAACTTTTCTGATCTCACTTTCGTTTTTGTACGTAACGGCCGTGGTTACACTCAAAGATTACTAAGGACTCCAGATACCGCACGCCGTATACTTGCCGTAGGAAAGAAGCGGCCCTCCAGTCGCCTGCAGCGCCAGGGTAGGCAACCTGTGTAGCGGTATGCCATACTTTAGCCCACCTGTAATGGAAGCGCATGGGAAATTGGGAAATTGCACTTCGAATGTGCAGATCATGAACGGCAAATTGCGAAAATTGTTCATTTTAATCACTAGTGGACTCACTAGTGGACTTAAATGGACTCAGAAAATTGAGCAGAGTTATTTGCATTGATTTTTTTTTCTTTCTTTTTTTTGGTTTTTTCGGCATTTTTTAACGATTTAAGACATAAGAAAATTTAATACAGTGAATCTTTAACCAAACTTAGCACAGCACGGCGAAACCGGTCAAACACACGGCAAACAGTATATTCGTTAGCTCGAAGTATGGCATACCGCTAAACAGGTTGCCTACCCTGGAGCTGCAGGGGACTAGGGGGCCGTGTTTTATTCCAATGCGGTATCTGGAGTCCTTAGTAATCTTTGGTTACACTGACTCTTAAAAAAGCTACGAAATGATTTTCCATCAAAACTAGGGGGCTACCTCACCCTCCGCGACCCATCCCCCGAGGGCGCTTCGCGGACCCTTCATGGGTTAAACGTCTAAATAGGGTGGTTCATCTAGGGACTAGGTTTTATCGATAGACAAAAACGATTTGCAAAAATATAAAATGAGATGAAATATATCGACGGTAGAAGTCCGCAATCACATAACTCGGTTTGAGACGTCGCAGACTTCCTGTCATACTTTATTTTTAAACGGAAAACTACTCAACGGTAATTCTTTAAAACGGCCTTGATTTTCTGTCTGTGTGCGAAAAAAATTCTGAAAAAACTTCAAAGAATGATGTCAATTTGTCCTCCTTTAAAACAAATAACATAGAGGCGGAGATTTTCAGACACCGCAAACGAGTTATGTGATTGCCGACTTACACCGTCGATATATGCAATGATACAAAATTAATAATAAATGCTCAGAATTATTGAGGAAGCCAATAATAATGAAACTTCCCTATTCAAAGTGTGGGGTGAAATTAGAGCTTAGGATAGAATTGGCGCAGAATGGAAGGGTGATGCTAGAAACTGATAAAATATATTTACTCTGCTGAAAGTATCATGGGAAGGTACCTATTAAAAGACCGTGGGTACCTCTTGGCCGCTTTCTCTTGCGTCAAAAGTTTTCATAATATCTGTGGATGACACTGTTATTGAAAGGAGAGAAAAATTCGATGCGATTATTATTCTGTCGATCGCACGGTTGTAATAGAGCGTTTTGTTAAATTCGTATGAATCCTCTGCATCTGCTCACAGACTGCAGACACCTAGGATTCAGAATATCGTAGGCCTGTGTAAGTACAGTGCCGATGCTTCTTTCAAAATCTTATTTTTATTTCGGATTATATATTAAATTAAAGTTGTTGCATCCGCTCTTTTTCATCAATAACATGTAAGCGCCCGATCATACATCTCCAGAAAATTGGACAGACGTGGTTTTTTATTAATTCATTGTTAGGTACCTGCGGGTCGAAAGACACGGCATAACTTTTAAAGTCGACTATTTGCATTCAAGTTCACATATGAATTTGTTTTCTTCGTTTTTACTATCTCTCGGACCAGCAAAATCATTATATTACAGCTTAAGTTTCACTTTTCCTTCTTTTGTCTTTTTCGTGGAATAGGATTAGGTTCCATGGCTCAAGAAGATAAGCATTCAACGCAATGTCTGTGCACAGAGAGGAAAATCGGTACAAAATTTTGGTTAATACGGGCAAATGCTGCCAACCTTACTACGTCCAAGATGATTTTTCTCGAAAAAAGCACGCGACTAGCCGTAAAACTATGTAAATGCTTCGTAAATAATTCATTTGAGTAAAGTTCTCGTTACGATATGCAAGCAAAACTACATTTTGAGTCATTTTGTATTTGCATTTACTTACAGCGTCCGTCATTTTTGGGCCCTAGAAGACTCTACTAAGCCTAAGATGACTGAGCCAATCAGAGATGGTAACCGTGATGGCAATACTCTCCCTAAAAGGGACTCTAATTTGAATGCATCGCTTTACTGCTTTTTTGGGTGTTGAGCTCCATCACCTGACCTCAAAATTACCGACATGTCTGGCATACTCGGGGACAAGAAGACCCTTCACTCGTATCTTGGCAATGGTGGAAGCTCATACTTTCGGGACTTCAAAATTCAGCTGTTGACCTACCTACGTGGTTGATGTTCAACAACGTGTTGGGAGTTTCGTTTTGCAAACAAAACAAAGTTTGGGAAACTTGTTTGGCTCATGACGTCACTCGAAGCTCATCATCCACCTGGTAGGTAAGTCAACAGTCGAAAAAAGGAAGATGACTGTTGCCCCCTTATATTTGCCCATAGGGGAACACTGGAAAAAAGTCGCTTGGATCTAGAGTTTCAACTCTAAATAATCTTGACAAGAAAAAATACTGTTGATTCAATCCGATTTCTCCTTGAATCAGCAAGTGGAGCCTCTTGATGTAGGCGGATTTCTTTTTGATTCAAGCAAAAAGTCCGATCGAAGCAAGAGTTTTTCTTGTCAATGCTTTTAAGAGTATGGACTCTAGATCCGAGCGACTTCTTTTTTCCAGTGAATGTTGAGTCCCCAAAGGTAAAAGCTCCCACCTGTCGCTAAGAGGCGAATGGAGGGTCTCTTTTCTTTGGGCATACCTACTTTACACTGAAAAAAAAATTCTCGGCGTTTTTACCAAGGTCCGTTGGTACCTTTACCATCTCACTTTTTTTTGCCAATTATTGGTAATTTTACCAAGACAGACTGGTTAGCTTACCTAAAAACCGGTATTTTTACTGTTTTTTTTTCAGGTAAGAATACCACTTTTATTGGTAATCAATTCCCGGTAACTCTGCCATTTTATCTCGGTAATTCTACCACAGTCGATAAAAAAATATTGGCGTTTTACCAAGGCCCAGAAAAATTACCGAGAAAGTTCAATAATTTTACCGAGATTTCTCGGTAAAATTACCAATTCCATAAATGATAATTTTACCAAGAAAAACTGGGATCAAATAGAGCCCTGAATTCTTGGTAATTTTACCCTTTTCTTAGTAAATACACCGAGATTTTTTTTTCAGTGTACTCTGGGCTACTCTCTCTTTTTTCAGGAAATTTGGATTCATTCAAATTTGGCATCGTGGTTAAACGGGAGCAATTTTGTTTAATGAATTCAAGCCGCGACAGGAAGGTAAATGGAGTGAAGTAATTCACATCAAACGCACGTGACGACGCGATACCCTGGAAAGCTGACTCTTAACCTGGAGTCGAGTCGGGAGCCCGGGACATTCTCTCAAAAACCGAAGAAATACCTTGTCCGTTCAACTGCATTGCCCCGCTTCACTCTCGCATAAAAATGTCAACCTTGCATATGCCGCTGCTCGCGGAACGGAAAGAGCTCAACTGGAAAATTAAACATAAATTTCTGTGCGTGAGTGCAGGCCCACGAGGAAAAAAGGAAATACCGGCTATGAAACAATTGCCCCGTGCAAAAATCAACTTTATAACACCGCATTCGTAGGAGATTTTTGAGGTGACACACATTTTGTATTGTTGACTTCGCTTCAATACAATTGAATTACATTATGCAATAAGGAACCACTATTTTTGGCCCATTAAAGAAACAACATGCATGTCATTGGTCTCCCTATCTAGATATGTGCTTTTATGGAAGAGTCAGGGATAGTGGCTCCTCATTGCAAAATTTATAATCCAATTAGACAATCTTCCTCCGCTCCGAGAGGGTAGAATACAGAGTTAAATACAAGTAATTCAGAAGTTACTATGGGGGTACTGATAAAGTAATACCAGTGATAATAAATATAGCTCCGGCCGACGTGAGTTTAAGGCAAAGTTGAGAGGCTTGGAGGACGAGGCGCACAAGTATATAGTTTTTGAAACAATTGAGATACTAATTATTTCAAATAAAACTAGTCTTAATGCATATGCTGTGAAAAATTAAATCCCAAACTCCAATTTTCAAGCATCAAAATGTCAGTTTGAACTTTCTTTTCACCATAAGGATCCGTGTAATTTCGAAACTTCAAACATACGGGTATTTCTCGAAATGGCGAAAACTGCGCTTATGCATCTTGCCCTGCTCCAATCCTCCAAGCTCCTCAAATAACCTAATCATTCACAAAAAATTGCAATGAGATGCTCTGGATGGTTCCCTTGAAATTATTTTTAAGTAATCAGAAATTTTGAAACGCTGCAAAGGAGATCCGCGATTTTCAAGAGCTATCACTGTGGCTCATTCAACGAATCAAAACTTCGAGACATAAACGTGCTTCAAATAAAAAAAAAAAAACACATTGCCTGTAAATGTGATGGGAAGAGAGATCCGTGTTAAAAGGGATGGATTCAGATTCAGATTCATGAGAAATATATGCGAGATCATGCTCAACCCTCTTACGACCCTTTTCGTTTCTCCTAAATGTCGACAGGGATTCTCACACGACTTGGTATTTGAAGGCAGGGTGAATATTTCTAATTTAATTAGCATTTCATGCGTTCTGACACCAGGATAAAGTGATTTTGAAGAGCCACGGTCAAAAGATACTTAACGAAATATGAACAATGAACTTGGACGAAGGCAAAATATCCTGGACGAAGGAAGGAACCTACTCCGACAAAGATATTCAGGAAACATGCTGTGACGCTACAGAAAAACCTCGTATGAACATTTGAATGTTGGCAAATTTTCCCGAATAAAATATTTATTTTTGAGGAAAATTATGGGAACTTTTCATTGAAAATTACAAATTTGCTTTAAGTGCGCATTATTTGGATTACAATTTGCATTAAGGAACCACTATCTCTGGCTCTTCCATAAAAGTACCTTTTTGCATAGGAGAACCAAAGGCATTTACGTTGTTTCTAAAATGAGTCAGAAATAGTGGTTCCTTATTGCAAAATGTGATCCATTTAATCGATTAAAACAGTGTATTTGTTAGTTTTCTAGAAAATTGTTATTTTTTCACTTGAATTTGTGTTATTATAAGAGGAAATTTGGCAATGTTCAAGTGTTAATACGGCGTTTTTCCTTGACGCAGCAGTATAAACGGATGATGTCAAAGCTTCCCCCGGGTAACGCTCTCGGATGTCAACACACTTGCAGCCCTCTGATTGGCTGGGGCCGCGATTTCGGGTCATCCATAACCCCTCAGTCAAGACCCTCTGTAAACATATCAGGCCCTTGTGAAAATCTAGTTAATATACCTACCCGAGGCAGTGGCGATTCTTCGAAGTTAACAATACTGTTTTTCCCCCATTTAAATCCATTACAAACAATCTATCCCAGGCGAGGTAGTTCGCGTTCGGAAATATCGATTTGTCGCAAGCAAATAGTCAAATTAGGCATTTTGTCAAATGCCTGAGCAAATAGTCAAATATTCATGCTTACACTGAAATTTTGATTCTCCGATCATTTTATAGACAAAATACAGCCACTAGACGCATCCAAGCACCATTATTTCCATAAGAACCGCGTCAGTGCTGCGGTTTACACGAGTTTAAGACGTGGGTCTAAAAATCCATCCTAAAAAAGTATCAGACAAGAACCTGAAAAAAGAAGAAAGAACAAGTATCAACACAGCCGACGACAAGGAAGACGCATTCGGGCCTCTTTTTTAACTTTTCTCCCGAATCTGAGCGACACTCATTGGCAGATACAGCCATAGGAATAGACATTTTCTATGATACAGCAGAGCATTGAGAACTCACGCTTCGCGTCATCGCCCCTTCAGTTTTCCAGATGCAGCACGGACGTCCATCAAGTACGAATAGTTGTATCTCTGCGCCGGTTTTAACGCTCATCCTTTCCCTCGCTTTATTTCCATATTGTGTTTGTTTGCGTTTGTCTTAATCGTAATGGTGCTTCAAGCATTACGTGAATAACATACAGCCGAAGGTAGGAGAGATGTGTTCGGTCCTCTTTTTAAACTTTTCTCCCGAATCTGAGCGACACCTCATTGACAGCATATAGCAGAGCATTGAGAACCCAACCTTCGCGTCATCTCGCCTTCAATTTTTCAGATGCAGCACGAACGTCCATCAAGTACGAATAGTTGTATCTCTGCGCCGTCGTAAACGCGCATCCTTTCCCTCCCTCTACAGTATTTTCTCTCTGTAACGAGAAATCAAGGGACCGGTCGATTTCCTCGATATAGACAGATTCTCGTTATAACGATAGTCGATATTTAATATAGGAAGTTCCAGGGACCGACCGATTTCCTCGTTACAGAGAGATTCTCGCTGTAACGATAGTTGTTACAGAGAGAAAGTACTGTAGTAATTTTCTCACCTAGAAAGGGAGTTTTGTGTAAACTTGGCATCACAAAATTGTAAATAAATTAAATCCAGTTCTCAAACTAGCTTTTATCCAGGAATTTTCAGCATGTCATAAGATACAACATTTTAAAAAACGTTGACGGTAAAAATAAATGAGAAGTTTTAGGAGAGCAAAATACATGTAGATTCGTAGATTTGATGAATTCTTACATTTACATATCGATCACGGAAAAAACGATATTGTGCTGAGCACTAACTGTTTAGATCAAATGGAGCCAGCTGATGTGGCAGGACTGCTGAGACCTACAGTCGGTAGGGCTGGGACCCTAAAGTTTTAGGGCTCAGCACTTCTGCCATACTAGCTAGCTCCATTTGATCTAAATAGTTAGTGCTCAGCACTATATTGTATTTTTCCGGGATGCCTAACGATCAATCCCGCCTATCATTCTGCAAACTGATGATTTTGCAGAACGAAGAGAAAACGTTGCCATTTTTGTAATTTTAAAGTTAGGTTTGCAATAATTTCATTCATTACAGCGTCTTTGCACTGCTATCTTACGGAATTGAGAAAAAACTAAAATCATCAGCTTTCGTATTTTATAATTGGTAAATGGCATAGAATGACATTTCTTCATAGAGTACTTAGAGTCGTAATGTAAATGAGAGAGCTGACGCCATGTTCTGCTCGACGAGTTCCGAGCCCGGTGTGCGGGGTCACTTTTTCGATATATATTCGATTCAAAATGGCGGTGTGGAATATGGCCGGGTCCCCGTGTATCGCAAACAATCGATTATGTATCGAAAAAGGGACCCGGCGCCGCACAGGAATATCGGAATTCGGGACCTGGAGAATGCTTAAAAGTGGCGCTAGCTCTCCCACTTGCATTACGACTCTATGTACTCTATGCATTTCTTCCCGGAACTTTTGAAGAAATCTGAATTTTTCTCGGAACTTTGAGAAATCGGAATTAATTCCAGGAACCCCGGAAACTTCGGTAAAATAAAACGGCAGCACTGTAAAAAATGAACGGATGTTGTTGAACCGCAGGTGGGTGTGATCTGGAGACGTTCAACGGTGTCCACTTCATTTGGGTGCGATCATGATTCCGAGACCGCATGTTGGATCCGGAAAAAAACACAGCTTGACCGAAGCTATCCCCGCGCTGTGATTTATTCGCAGCGAATGCACGCGAAGTCGCGCCTGTCAACTTACGTGTGTAATTTCTTTGCGCTTTTTATCTCCTCGAGTTTCCTCCTCTCGATTTTTCATGGGGCCTGGCAGCTGAAATTCAATGGGCTCACGTGGATATCGCCGCTCAATGCGCTGCTCTAAATTGGTATAGATATTTTAGTCGAACGATCTAACGCAGCAGCTAATTCTTCGGCACAGGTGCAAAATTTCATTAAATTTTATGAGGGGAAATTTCTCGATCAAATTGCATGAAGTGTTCAAAAATTTTTGATAGAGGGACCCTGAATTCCTTCCAATAAAAAATAAATTTCAAAAGTTTGAAGAATAAAATTCATTCACGGTAAATTCTTGGTTACTTGTTGCGGGTTGCATACTCAGCCCCTGAAAATTCTGCGAAATTTCATGGGACTTCTCCAACAAAAAGAAATTTCAAATGACGGATGTATCTGTGGTTTTTGCCGAAATCATAGTGAAACCAGCAATTTTCAGTACTCTCATTACCTCAAAGTAGGGTCCAGAGGGCCTCCTAGAAAATAATTTCTTTAAAACGTCTCAGGAGCAGTTTTGATCTGCTCTTATCGAAAAATTGACCAAAATACAATTTTAAAGATGAAAAAATGTCACACATTGAGCACGAATAAAAAGAATAGTTCCTGTTGTTCACAGTGGATTCCAGGCCCTACCTACCTTTCTTGTCATAGTTAAGTGTTATTAAGTCCGGGCTGATGAAGAGATCAGGATTGTCATGTACTGTGACGTCACGAATGTACCGGATCCGTTCCCGCCTAAAAGAGCGACCGTTTTGAATGGGTCGGTTCCTAGTACAACATTTTCGAGCTTAGGAGGCTATTTCTAAACTTTATTAATTGCGCCATCGTTCCTTTTGTGGAATTTATTGGTATCGATTATCAATTCACAAATCCCCGCATCTTGCAACAGGCCCACTGACTGTGCGGCGAGCCGCTCCCGGAAAGTTGAACATTATCCGCCCTCGTTGGCGACAGAGCCGGCTGTTGCCTGAACTTAAAATCCGAGCGCGGCGGTCTTGAGGTCGGCGAAATTCCCGGGTAGAATTTGAGATTAAAAATTGATTCCGCGCAACTGATAGTCGGGAGTTAAAGCGTGAACCCGTTCGGAGACGGCGGTTGCGGCGCGCGGCGGCGACGCTTGAGGCAATTAAATATGACATCCGCTCCATATATCCCAAGGATTCGCGTCTTTTAAATTTGAACTTGCAGAGGTTGCCCCGCGCGCCGCATCCCGTAACGCCGTAACGCCGCCGCCCGCTCCAATTTCGAATTATTTATAATTATTAAATAAAACGGATTCGTCTCATTACGGATTCTCACGCGCATGCACGGGTGCAATCGTGCCGTGCGCTTGGACGGATAACTTTAAACCCGGTCTGACAGACTCGTATCGTAAGACTCCTGGGATCAGTGTTGCCATTTTTTTACCTAAAATTCTGGGGGAAAACTCCGAGATACGCCCAGATTTAGTTTCAAGGATCGTCTTTGATTAATAAATCATCAAATTTGATAAAAAAAAAAAAGCATCAAATTTGATTAAAAAATGATCGAATTTGATAAAAAAAAATTATCAAATTTGATAAAAAAATAAATCATCAAATTATCAAATTTGATTAAAAATCATCAAATTATCAAATTTGATCAAAAAACCATCAAATTTAATAAAAAAAACTATCAAAACTGTATTTGATGATCGGTAAAACTGATAAAAACCCCAAAATTCTGATAAAATTCCGGGGACAATTCCGGGAATTTCGAAGATTCCGGGGAAAGCTCCGATTAGTTGAAATTCGGACTTAATCACGGGAAATGGGAGCAGTGCCTGACATGCCAGACTAGGGCGTATTAGGAATCGAAGGAAGGGAAGCGAGCAGGAAGGAGAAAAGAAGAAGAAAAAGAGTTAAGAAGGAATAAGGAGAGGACGCAAAATAGAGGAATACGCATGAACGAAAGCAGAGAGAGAAGAATGAAAAGAGAAAGGAGGAGGTAGAGAAACGATAGGAGGGAAAACTTGTGAAGGAAGAGGAAGAAAAATAAAATGAGCAGAAGAAGAGGAATGAGGAATAAAAGAAAGAATGAGATGAGAGGAAGAGGAAGAGGAGGGGGAAAAAGAAAATTAAGAGAATGTTATTCGTCCTCTTGTGCCTCTCAACGGTTTCAGGACATTTTGTCAACGATTTTTTGTCCGCGCACCTTTTTCGTCCAGTAGTTTACGCCCACACGTAAAATGAGCAACAGTGACTTGGTCCAAGCGTTATATTTTAGTCGGTATGTAAAATTTTACTGACAATATGGAAATGAGAAATTGAGAGAGAAGGAGGTGTTGTTATGGTTGCTCATTTTCTAAATGAAATGTTATTACTTTCTCCTTTGGAATCATCTTTTTAAATTGTCATTGGTGAATATTTGGTTTTATTTCTATCCTTAAAATATTGAATGTACAATATACCTTATATATGTATAGGTACTTTTTTTAATTTTTTTTATTTTTTCTTTACGAAATTATTACTTCATTTTGAAAACATTTATATTTTTAAAACGTGACAAATATTTGTAAAACCTTCTCCAAGCGACATTAATCTCAATGAGCCGCAGTTGTGCCGACAGAAACTGCAAAAATGAATAAAAGAGGGACAAAAACCAAGAAGCACGCAATCTTTAGTTTTAACCCATTTGTACATCGATCTTTTAGAGTCAAATACGTCAAATTTTGAGCGTCTGGTTGCGCGTACACCTCGCTGCAGCACAGCTAAAGCACAAAATGTAAAATAAAAAATTAAAGTGCCTTGGAAATCATTAAATTTGACACGGAACCACCAATATTTAAAAAACACATTATATTATTACGCTCCTTTGATAAATTGATACACATTTTTTTCATCAATTTAAATGAGAATAATCAATGCAGAGTGTGCAAACATTTCAAAATCATCGGTTAAAAAACGCTGACTATGCGAGTATAAATATTAGAGCGGAGCGGCGGCGTGCTGCCAGCGTGAGAGGCTCACTGGCGCCTACAAACCTAAGTGGATACTTCACGCATTGCACAATGCTTGAAGTATCCACTTAGGTTTGTAGGCGCCAATGCGCGTTTCGCGCTGGCCGCCCGCCCGCCGTGCGGCGGCGCCTGAAGCAACTATTTCACAACAGAGGTGTTGCACAGTATTATACGAAATTGAACGTATTAAGAATGACAGGCATCCTTTAAAAGTACAGATCTTTCCTCGCAAAATAAATCAAGATACTTATCGTACACAGGAAAAATCTAAGAGCCTTTAGCTGAGGCAAATATAGAGGTTTATCCGGTTCAGGTACAACAAGGTGGGAATTTCTTGAAAGATAATTAAGTCCTGTTACACCAAAGAGGTGTAGAGATGTTTTAGTGAATTTTGTCTCATGGAATTGACGTTCCCCCATTTTTACCACAGCTCTCAACTATATATTATTCTCCGTTGGACCAAACAGACAAAACAAAAGAACAAGCTAACCCCCATTCTTCCAAGACAATATATATTTTCATCCAAAAACGTTGTGAGAAATTGTCGTTTGTATTTACATGTAGGACAATTAACTTTGAGTCTCAACTGGCACGTGGACCAAAACTCCCGTGCCGAAAAAACGCGTGGACGTAAATTACTGGAAAAAAGAGGTGCGCGGACAAAAAATCGTTGACGAAATGTCCTATAACCCTCTCAACCTCTGTTTCTGCTTCTTCCTCTCTTTTCCTCTCTTCGGTATCTTCTTCTTTGTCTTCGGATTTGGCGAGACGAAAACCAGAGCCTAAAAGACTCGAGTCAGAGTAGGGTTACATTTTTTGAAGTATCTCATTTTACATTTCCACTTTGTTTATTTTGCTGTACCTAATGTAGAGGGAGGCATAAAACAGAGAATCATGTACAAAAGTCAATGAATGCTACAATCTCATGTACTATAGTTATATTTACAGTCTACTTATTTGCCTTGCAAATGTATCATACTCATTCAATTTAAAATTCTACAGGATTTTCACCTTGAAAAAAAAATGATTAAACTTAACCAAAATCAGTGCGCACGCACTAATATGCGCTGTTAAGAGCTATATATAATGTAAGCCACTCGTGTCGGTTTGTAGCAACGAAAACACTGCTTAAAACGATGAACGCATCTTGGTTAAATGAGATTTACCAAATTACAATTTGATAGAGTAACGATCTGCAAACGAGAAACATAATTCCTCACGCCTGCCTCCTTCAAACCTAACTGCATACCACTAAACATCCGTATCTCCTCCGCTGGTTGCCTACCGATTCAAATTGAAGGCAAGAGGTGCGAGAGGACCGATTACATAGCATTGTTATGGAGATCCGTATACTTATTTTGGACTAGTGTCGATGTTTGTATTTCGACGGGCACTGTTTGAAGAGTGGTATGCACGTAATATGATCAAAAATTATTTGTTATGATGTTGATAAGGTGTTTTTTTTTGGGAGGGGGAAAAAAACTTGCACAAACGCAAAATACAATTCGGTGAAATGCTGAAATACTAGGAAAGACGGCGAACTTCTGGCATCCTACAATCTTGGCAAAACCACCGAGATGAGGTTCTCTCAAGTAAGAGCTATTGAAATATTCATGCATTCGGCACGTTCCTACTAAATCATAATGCTGATCGGAAACTAATAAAACACGGATCTCGGTTGCGGCGTTTTAGACTTTCCGCCTCCACGAACATTTTTTTTCTGGGGAGTCTCAACTGATATTCTTGCATTATTACTGAGAGCATATTCTCGAAATAACCAATAGTAATCTTTCAAAATCTCGGGCACTGACTATGTTCGGTCAACCTTCATAAAAGGGCATCCCATGAGTCTACAACGTTGCAAACTGGGATTAAGTGTTTTTTCCGGTTCTACCGTCAAAATATAGGTATTCTAGAAAAAAATAAAAGAAAAATGAACTACACGCCGTTTCTACTTGTTTTATCTGCATAAAAATGTCAGTAGTATAATGAAAAGGCGGTCTAAAGGATACTAAAGTTGTGTAAGATCGGCGATAATCTTCACAATTTTATTTTATTTTTTTTTTTTTTTTCAAAACCTCGTCGTACTTTTTGAAGAGAAATATTTGAGTATCGACAAGGGCCGTTTTGGGCCCACCCTAAATTCCCTCAACTCCAAGACTTTTTGCCCATTGAAGGTTATATTTTATGGAATGCATCAAGATTTGGTCATAGGTCGTGGGACTGGTTGGCTTTAACATTAATTTGAAGGCCGATCTCGGCCAAAAATGAGATTTTTGCGGGTTTGCAGTCGAATGTCAAAAAGTCTACATTTTTCGCCAAAATAGGCTTAAAAATTCATTTTTAGGCCAAACAGACCGTTTAAGAAACCGAAAATAACCAAATCGTGATACAATCCGTAAAATATAGACCTTCAATGAGCACAAAATCCCATAGTTGAAGAAATTCAACGACGGTGTTCTGAAAAGTGGATTTGATCGATACCCTTCCTTTTAATGAGAAGAGAGAAAGAAGTGTTATTTTTAATGTCCTGAGTATGCGGATATACGCAAAAAAAGCATTTACGGGACCTCTTACTAGCTGTTAAGCAATGTAAGGAAGGGAAATGTTACGTCTAAGGATTTGCTTTTCTTCAAAAAAATCATATACGCACTCTCTGACAATTTCACAAGAATATCACAATGAGCAATTTACCTATAGTGAGGCTGTGAACTGTGAGGCTGGGTCCTCTCTGCAACACAAATAGCTTAATAGATCACTCATCATTCATTGCCCATCAGCTATTGCCAAATTTAATTGGGCAATTTGATTTGTTACATGAAAACGGTTGTGCGGATTTTTGTGCAAATTCCAGTGAATGTTCTGCATAGCACGAAGCAGATTCCACATAATTTTCCAAGGAGTCCGTACACAAGTTTTCTTGTAAAAAATTAAATTGCCCCGTTAAATTTGGCAATTGCTTATGTGACTTGGTTCCTTTTTGCCAAACGCGGTTGTATTGAGGAGTCTGATTTTTTTCTCCGTGTGCTCACAACTCAGGCGAACCTAGAAAAATAACCACTGCACATACTTTGTTTTGAAAAGCAGTGAAGGTGAAGAGATTTTCATTCGCACTCGAGGAGCTTTAATAGGTCAACTTAGCGTGCCACATAAATGTGTTTAGATGGTTGCAGCTTGCAGATTAGCCAAAAATAATGAGATCTGTCCAAGCGCCAATTTTCTCTGTTCAGTTTAA
Source organism: Bemisia tabaci (assembly GCF_918797505.1). Lineage (NCBI taxonomy): Eukaryota > Metazoa > Arthropoda > Insecta > Hemiptera > Aleyrodidae > Bemisia > Bemisia tabaci. Next base: position 7,301,601 of record NC_092794.1, read on the forward strand.
ACGAAAATATTGCTTTCGGAAAACACAGTGATTGATGTCAAACACGGTACCACGATTTGCACCACCATGGTGGATTTATCATCGTGTTTCTCGAAGAAGCATGTCTCTATTGATATTGGACGTGGTAACTGAGGGTTTAGACTGGTTTACTTTACCTGCCGTGCTAAGGAAAAACGCCGTATGAACCTTCAAGCGTTGCCGAATCTCTTTAAGTAAAAATACGAATTTTAAAGAAAATGTGTGAATTTTTTTACTTCAAATTTTCGAACAATTTTTTACGCAATTTGGTCTAAATTATCTGAAAATTGAAAGGGAAAATATTCATAACTTTCGTCAAAAATAGACATTTTATCGAAGGAAATTTGGCAACCCTCGAATGTTCATTCGTCGTTTTTCTTTCGCACGGCAGTTATGCTGTTCTTTAAGAAGCCGCCCACACATTTCATTAAGCGATTTCTTTCCAGGTTTTTCTTGTAAGGTTGGACCGACCTTCCATGCTTTTAAAAGGAAAAACAAAAACACAATCCTAAAAATTATCCGTAATCATAATTGAGACATTTTTCGATAAAAGGGCGTATGAAATTTCCAATGCTGCCAAGAGTGTGAAGCGTAGTTCTTTAGTCGTAAGTAACATACCCGACAGTTCTGCTATGAATTTTTCACTGAATCTGCTTAAAGTTTTTCCTCACTATTGTATAAGGAAATATGTCCACCTGTGAATGAATTTCATCTGCCACAAACGCCTTATAAAATTGCACGATCATTGCAGTATTGCAAGCCTTTTACGCCCTTTTACTAAATGAGTCCTCAATTGAACGGCTTCGACCAGAATCAGTCACATTGAATTTCACCTCTAAGTCTCTCTCGTGATTTAATCTTGTACACGAAAACGGAGCAACAGCATATTTTAAAATATCTTCGAGGCTGTTTCGGCGGTACATAGGCAGTATAGCTTTTAAAATTCAATATTCTCCATAAATAGCGATTATTTATTATCGTTTGGTGATGTTCAGAACATACTCTTCAAATCTTTAGACCATAAAGGTACGTTTTCCGCCAAAACTTTAAAAAATACGTTAAAAAATATTTGCAACGCTGCTTCGAAAAGTTCATGATGGCCTTTAATAGCGACTCTATACGGTAGTATTCAGCCTGTAGACGTACTAGTCTGTTTTATTATGATGCACTGGACTGTTATTTCAGAATTCCTAAATTTTAGCACATAAAAATGACAATTTGGGAACGGTGCACACAGCGTATAAACAGCATCGAATGCATTTCAAAACATTAAACGCGCTCGCATATTTTCAACACAAAAAGTTCGCTTCAACACAAATATTTGGTCGATTTGACATAGGGAAAACTAACACACAAAAAAAAAAAAAAAATACACCAATAGCTTGTATATTACTTCGTTTTTTACTTTCCGTATGAACACAAAATTTCGGTTACTTTTTCTTACTGTGTACCTAAATCATTATTGACACTTTCACGAAAGGACGACGGATTCTTTCGATAAAATTGTCCACTCATACGCCTCTAAGTCCGTTTTTCCAAAATAAATCTCTGCACTGACTGACTCTTGGTAACACGGCAGCGTAGGCAGGTATTCCAATTAATGGACGAAATTCAACGCCCAACGTTGCCAATTTGCAGTAATTCCCACTGATTGTTACCAGCGAGCGCAGAGGCGGATCCAGAAATTTGGCAACACCGGATTTCCACCATTTAAACCCATATTAAATAATCGATTCTGATCGGAGCACCAGGTCCCTATAAGAATCGCAGTTACGTGGCGTGCTTTGCGATACATCGATTGATCTGCCATTTAAACCTACGGAAAAGGGTCGATAAACAGGGTGTTCGCAATAAACACCTTAATAATCGATTCTTCACCATAGCTTTAAATGGAGAAGAATCGATAATCGATCTTCACGCCTCGCCACTGAAGAATCGATACATTTCCATGGATTTAAATGGAGAAAAAACGATGTTGCCGATCTGCTGGATCCGGGAATGAGCCAGCGGGGGCCGCGACTCAAGTTCAGCAAACTCAGGTGACTCATTAACGTGGTTTAATGTCCTTCGTCAGTCAGTAGGTTCTCATAGCAGTCGCTGGTCCTACCAGCTCGCGGCATCACCCACGCGATATTAGTTCGCCGCGTCTGGCAGACGACGAAGACGGCTATTCCGACCGGGCCCGCGCGATTTTGGCGATACGATGATCTCACAGGGCTGTGTCCGTGGGTTTTAGCAACGAACCATACATAGATCCCGACTTCATCGCTCCCCACGCATACCTTTTTTCCTTGACACACGCACACTCACACCCAACAAAATTCGTGAACCTCCTGTTTCTTGTGTTCATGGATTCGCCGAAAAGACATCGTATCCTCGTTTTTTTGCTATTTTTTTGTCCTAGTTTGGTAGGTGATTTCCGTTTGTAATGTACAGATGATTAGAGAAAGTATACATTGAGAGGCTTGGGGGACAAAGTGCATATGTGCAGTTTTTGCTGTTTTTAGATATATGTGTTTCAAGTTTCGAAATTACATGGATTCTTTATGGCGGGAAGAAAGTTCAAACTGACTTCTTGATGCTTAAAAATTGGAGTTTGGGAGAGGATTTTTTACAGAATATACATTAAGACGAGTTTCACTTGAAATCATTGATACCTTAATTTTTCCAAAAACTACACTTATGTGCCTTGTCCTCCAGGCCCCTGTATTGTCCTTACACAGTTTATTGGCACATTTTATCGGCTGCCGGTAAAAGCATCATAAGGTCTACTTTTATCGGAATGGAGTTATTATATTGATGACGTTGGAATCTTCGGATATTTTCGTACAAAAATATATTTTTTTCTCCCTCTCTCTTTCTTCCTCATTAAATGCTTTAACAAATTTGGAAAGTTGAGGAATGTGGAAATTACAAAGCATCCATTCTCCGATGGATGTGAATGTTTATAAAAATTGTTTTAATATTGCTCCACAAGCTTTGATTGAACCGATAAGATGTTGTGTTCGTGGACCCATCTATAGGTAAAGGTTCACAACCAGTAGAAGTTTGCCTTCAATTTTGTTGCATAGATGCAGGGTCGGATTTGCTCGCATCTGAGGGCGTAGACCCTTGGCTGGTTACAGGGGCGTAATGTAATATTTGCAGGTAGGGCATTCCCTACAGGGAGCGGGGTTCCGAAAATTTTGGTGTAGCAGCACAAGTTTACGCTATTTTTAGGTTTAAAGTTTATTAATCGTACAGAGTAAAAGTTGCAAAATCGAACGTATTGAAGTAACCGGCAGACTTCTGCAATTAAAGAAAAAATAAAACATTAAAGCCATCAGAAGCATCCAAGCACCATACCAAAAATACCATACCAAAATAACCGAGCCAGTTCTGCGGTTTACACGAGCTTAAGACGTGGGTCTGCAAATCCATCCAAAAAAGAATCAGACAAGAACCTGAAACAAGAAGAAAGAACGAATATCAACACAGCCGAAGACAGGAGAGACGTACTCGGGCCTCTTTTTTAACTTTTCTCCCGAATCTGAGCGACACCTCATTGACAGCATACAGCAGAGCATCGAGAGCTCACGCTTCGCGTCATCGCGCCTTCAATTTTTCAGATGCAGCACGGACGTCCATCAAGTACGAATAGTTGTATCTCTGCGCCGTCGTAAACCCGCATTAGGGTGGCCCACAAAAAATGAATTTCAGAAATTTATAGCCGTAACCCCCTAAACGGCATGTTCAAAAACACGGAAAATGAAATTAGGGGTCAATCGGACAAAATTAACCCGACGCGCCGTTGCCATTTTCACGCATGAAAATAGCGAATTTTTTACTATGTTTTTGATGATTTTTCCCTCTCGATAAATTAACTTTACAGATGCCTAAATTGCAATCAGAGTGTGAAATTAGTAGCTTAGATGCTCCCAATGCTCCCCTTCTGATAATTTTGACACGCTGCGACGTTGCCATTTTTCTGAGCAAAATCGTGAATTTCGACTTATTTCAATATCATCTCTCTAGACCTAAAAAAAAACTCAGGAGCCATCGAAAAAGTGCGCTAAAACACGGTGATTATATCATGAGTATCTTTTTTGAAAATTTGGACCCTGTTATAAAATGTTTTAGTCGGCGTGAAGTTACCACTTGGCAAACAGTGGTCGACGGTAATAGTCAATTTTCATACGTTAATGCGCCTTCAATTACATTAGATACCGTGCAATACTTTCGTGGTGGAATAGTTGCATTGGCGCCTACAAACCTAACAGGGGTACTGCATGCATTGCGCAATGAGTGAAGTATCCCTATTAGGTTTGTAGGTGCCAATGCAACTATTCCACCACGAAATATATATTGCACAGTATCCAATGTAATTGAAGGCGCATTAACGTATGAAAATTGACTATTACCGTCGACCACTGTTTGCCAAGTGGTAACTTCACGCCGACTAAAACATTTTATAACAGGGTCCAAATTTTCAAAAAAGATACTCATGATATAATCACCGTGTTTTCCCGGGCCCATTCGGAACCTTTTTCATACCGAAGAAATGCCTTCAGGCGATACCGGTGTTGTAACCCAAACCTAGTGTAAATATTAATTATAGTTTTAATTAATTAATCTCTATAAGTATTTTCACCTCTTCCAATAATCCTGTAACAATATCACTATGAATCATAATTATGTCCTTATTCCTTTTCTTATTAGACTGTATACTATAGGCCTTCTCGCCAATTACTGTCTTAATTGGTTGTAACTTGTAATTAAACTAATAAATATGTTATATCAAAAAAAAAAAATAAAAAAATTCGGAACCTTTAGATTCTTTCGAGGCGATTGCTTGGAATGAACTTATGAATCAGCATTCGTATTTTCAACAATATGTCAATGTTTCATTTACTTGCTCAACAGAATCTGCCTCAGTAGATACCAAGTGAAAAATGAAAAAAAAGAGAGGAAAAGAAAAGCAGTGTTTTGAAGTCACCAGCGAGCACATTGTATAAAATTTCTTAATTTTTCCCGGAGATATTCGCTGACAATCGTCAGTATTCATACCTCCTTGGATTCTCTGCCGGTTTAAAACCGCGCGATTCGTGAATTGCATGTCACTTGAATTTTTGACGTCACATTTGTTGGGTTTAAAATCAGCTTTCATGGTTGCCACAGCAACCGCGAGTCCGTAACGGCGAGGCGCACGCGGGGAGGAAAATTAGTGACGGCAAGGAACGGGAACGCTAGGCGCTTGTGTGCGAGTATCCGTACCAAAAAAAAGGGAGCAGCGGAGGCCCACTGTATTTTTGTTGGTCTGCTCCGAGCTGGTGCCTGGCGGTGGCTGTCGGAAACTCGCGCGGCGCACGGCGCTCTCCCCAATCCGCGGCGCTCAAGTCGACAGTTCGTGCTGATCCGTTCGCCTCGTCGGAAGTCGAAGGCGTCAATCGTGTGGTGAATAATCCTATCACATTGTTACCGGCAAAGCAGCCTGTGTATCTCACGTGGTTTTCATTAGGAAAGTTTCAGATGTGCTCGCTTCAGCTTTCGGTGGTTTCTCACTAAAGTTCCGATTTGGAATCCTTGTTGTTGTTTTTCTCAGTTCCTGAATTGAATGTTCGCTCGGCGTCCCGGTTTCGACGCCGTCTCTTTCAGTGATTTTGTGCCCTCCTTGGAAATCCTTTGTTTACATCTGTGGAGTTACGCCGCATCACGCCAGTATTGAATCTCTTCGTTTTCTCCTGTCATTTAGCGACCGCTTTGCGTTGTCGCAGGTGAGTTTCATCCCATGTCAGTTTTGCACGCAACTTTTTTCCTCGCATAATTTCGGAAGAAGGATTTTTCGAATTCAACCCCGCGCCTTTACTCCGTTTCGACCGTGGTTTTTCGCTTTGATGTGTAACGAAATATATTGCGCTGCTGAAAACCTCTCTTACGAAACTCAAATTGAATTTTAGAATTGGAAATTTCCAAGATAATATACATGCCTCGATGATAATTCAATGATTATTTACTAACTTTAACGAAAATCTACGTTGGTGAGTTTTACCAAACATTCATAAGTATGCACCGAAGGTCCTAACTGGTTTCTTCAGTTTGTTTTGAGTGAAAAGAGCACCTTAGAGGTTGCATCGTCAAATTGACGAACATTTAATTAAGTAGCTTTTTTCTCCCGTGTCGAAGGAAAACTTTAGTAACGCAGGCGTTTCACCCACGCGTAAGTAATCCTCCTAAAAGTAATCCATGCTGCGGTCATAATTACTGTCCAATCACGGATATCCCTGAGCATTTCACCAAAAAAGTTTAAACCTAAGTTGCATATTGTATCCTTCGAAAAGAATAGTAGGGCTGGCTGATTTCCGAATAGCTTTAACATTGTTCGAACAGTGAACATTTGAGTATCTTCCAGGCTCAGCTTGTGAAATCGGTCTAGACCAAGCTTATTTGTGCATGAAAGCGTAACTTCGTTTGCATTTGAGATGAGTGGGTACCTACAATCGCTGAAATGCAAGATTTTCTCAATTATTTTTTATTTCTTCCCTTGAATTTCTGTCTGTCCGATGTCGTGATAATTCAGCCCCGTTTGTTTCACCTCAAGTGAATTGACCGCGGCGAGAGAATTCAATGCTGAAATCCACAGCTAGTAGTGCGCTACTTGAAATTTTAAGGAGGTATGAATTATGAATAGAGCGCACCGCCATTTGGACGTTGCAAAATTCGGCTGAAATTTTTCAAGGGAAAACCGCTCCTGTAGTTTCCCCCGAAAATGATGACTTCTGCTTCCAATGTTGTATTCTCATCGGTTTGTTCGGAAATATGGGGGTGAAGAATTCGCGACTTCGTAATCGAGAAGTGCGTAGTCTACCAAATGGATTTAATCAATAGCTCTCGACCACTGAAGTGTTATTCGCGGTTTTTCACTAAATTTACCAACATTTACGTTTTCGACCGATACTATTAGGGCTGAATGAGCTCTGTTAACCTCGCACACAATTCAGCCTTGCGAATATCAAGTATTATCGACATGAACCCCGTCAAATTGCCTTACGGCATGCTGCCGACTTGTTCAGGTCTATGTTCGTGCTAACATTCGGACTTCATTACGCAATGAGCAACTACTATTTTCGGCTCATCTTAGAATACAATTACATATCTGCATCGGTTATTAAAGACGCATGGGTTGTTTCTATAACGAGCTGGATTTAGTTTTTCCCTCTAGCTTTATGCAGTTGACAGGGATGCAGATAGATTCCATAGCCTTCCCATTCGAGAGGCAACTCTCTCCCCCAAAATTTCAAGGTGGTTACCTACCGTTTTTTGGCTCTTCGCGTAAAAATTTCTGGGAGTTTAGCAGACGCTCGTGCTTTTCACTGTGATTTTGCATTGGTAAAATGATCAGTTTTTACACGAATGCACGCTCTGCCGTGCTAAGGACAAACTCCGTATGAACCCTCAGGCGTTGCCAAATTTCTTTTGATGAAACACGAAATTTCTGGAAAACTTATGAATATTTTCGCTCCAATTCTTCAGATACTTTTGCTCGTAATTGCATCTTAAGTCCCAAAAAATTTCAAGGAAAAGTGTCCATAAATTTCTTCAAAAATAAACATTTTATTGAGGGAAATTTGGCAATTTTCGAATGTTCATAGGGTGTTTTTCCTTGGCACGGCAGCGCTGGCCTTCCGTCTGCAGTGTCCGTTTTCGGGGCTTTCACATTTTCGATCGCAATGGTTCAAGGCGGCGGTCTTATTGATTTTCTGGTGACATTTCTATCAGGAAGCACTCCCTAAAATTTGCAACGGGATGGTGAGAAAACATGAAAATTTGCAGTTTAAGCAAAACATTTCAAGTCCGACCTCTTTTAAGGGATCTACAAGTATACATAAGGGATCTACATAAAAATTAATTTTTTCCTTTTTAATGGACGTACACCGTGTCATTCCACACTACCCAAATCGACGGTCAGAGATATTTCCACTAGTGCGTTAAGTTCAAGGTTTCTGCGCGCATAATTTTTTTTTCTTCCTCGTCCTTTTTTAGACCGTTCATGCAAACTCAGCCGTTTCGCTGAAGAGATCAATGCCGCTCAGGTTTTCAAAATCGAGTTCCTTGGTTTTTGATCGTTCGAACAATTTCTGGAAGCCCCTCGGATGATTATCGACAATGTTGTGAAGGACGAAGGATTCGTTTATCGAAATTTATCGACTGCCAGATACATTCTCTTGGGTCTTCATTTCCACACCTACTGCTCTATGCCCATCGGCGATTTTACAAGTTCGCAACGCTGCTTTTCCTCCATTTAAATCCGTTAAAAATATCGATTGCATGTTAGATAAGCTGCCTCTCCAAGAATCGATTGTTTTACATACACTTAAATGGAGGCAATACAGTGTTGCCAACTTTCAAGAACCTCCATTGGCAGGGCCATACCTTTGCTCTTGAATATTTTGGATAAGCGAATTTTTGTGCCGAAAAATTCCTGCAGTTTTGAGCAAAACCGCGCCCCCTCAATTAGATTTTTCTCTAGCACTGTACACATGCAACATTATAAAATATGGTTGCGCGTCGCTATTTTTGCGACCGCCTTATTCCGCTTCACAAGAATTTTTAAAATAAAGTCAAGGTCAGTAGTTGAAGTCTCCGAATATGGAGGAATCGACGCCCATTCGGGCAACGCCGCGGGATCAACCCGCCACCAGACCGACCCGCGAACCTTTTATTTGCCTCCCGCAACTCCCAAACGGGGGACGCAACCACAGTGTTGCCAAGACTCCTATACATGTGTCTTGCCTCGGTTGCTCAGAATAAATCCTTCTTTAACTCCTTGCTCCTGCGTCTCGCGAGATCGTAGACATCGTGCAGAAAATCAGGAGGGACATTAATTTTTAAAACAGCGAAATCGAAAATGTACATTTCCTCGAGTGTAGCGTCTCCTTGCCAGCAGCTTCTTAAAGTTAATTTAAAATTGATAAAGCTGTCAGGAGGTTCAAACATGATTTGTGTCTGAGTTTTTTGTAGTTGAGGCATTTTTCGGTAAAAGGGCATATGAGAAATTGAAATATCAACGTGTGAAAATGAGGATGAACATAAGGCCATTCCACAAGACGCCATGTACTCGAGCCAGCGTTAAAGTGGATTTTCGCTGGAGCTCTATTCTTCGCAGGCACCGTGCTTTTCCTAGCAGGACCGCGTGCATATTCTGTCGTGCTTAGGAAATCGCAGCATAAGCCGCCAGACGTTGCCACATTTCCTTTCTTATAAAGAGAATTAGCTTGAAAAATTCTGAATATTTTTCCTCCAATTTTTCAGGCAATTTTGTTCACAATCTAACCTGAATCATCTGAAAATTTCAAGGAAGATTATCCATAACTTTCCTTAAAATTAAATATTTTATCGAAGGATATTTGGCAACAGCAGAATGCTCTTACGGCGCTCTTCCTTAGCACGGCAGTATTGTAAGCTATGAAAGGTTTCTACCTTCACCGTACCGTGATCGGCCGACCGTGCAGGATCCTTTTGGGACAGGTACAAAAGGAGCGTTTGCGCTTTTCTAAACCTGTTTAGTAGGTTGCCAGGTTTACTCCGCGGGGATGAATGGGTTTACGGACTTCGTGGAAGGACGTGAAATCGGTTTTCATAAGAATCTGCATAGCCTATATTAGAGTACCTTCAGCGAGAGTATGGACAGATCGCTTCCTGGAGGGCTTAGAGCTCAGAATTGCAGCCATTCTTCTAACCAGCTTCTAACCCACAAAATTTCACTGTTAGTCAGCAGAGTCTGCAGATTTCAATTCTAACCAAGATGGCCAAGAATGTACATAAATGAGCGTTCTTCCGCAAAAATTAGTACATTTATGCAAAAGTAAGTCAAATACGTGCTTCATAAACGACGGTCCCTAAATTCGACGAATCAAATTTTTAGAAAAGATCGTGAATATTTCTCTACCAATTTTTCAGCGGATTTCACTCGCAATTTGATCCAAAAAGTCCGACGATTTCAAGGAAAAATATGCATAACTTCCTTTAAAAATAAATATTTTCTGAGAGGAAATTTGGCAAAATTTGGATGCTCCTACGGCATTTTTACTTAGCCCGGGAGAATAGTAAATGTTGAAACTAGGTTTTGTTGCCGTCGCTTAGGCGTGCAGAAAGTTCTTCGATGCAAATTTCAGCCGCAAAGTTACCTCACTCCACCAAAAGGTCATAAATGTGAATACGGGCAGACAATTTTGAAAATTACCGCGATTAAATCAGGGCATCTACCGTCAGTAAAAACCATGAAACATCAGGGAAATCGGTCATAGATCAGGAAATCCGAGTGCTTCTCATGCATTTTTCAAGAATACAAATGCGCACATGCAAAAATCGAGCGCGCAACTATTTATACTCCGGAGTAGGTATGTATGGTATCATGTGAATATGAAAAGAAAGTAAGTGTCAATATTAGTAGTTAGTAATGAAGGAAACTCTCAGCCTTTCGCCTTTAAATTAATGAACTTTAAGAACGTAGGCATATATTGCGCTCGCATCGTTAAATTTTGAAATCAGCGCGCAACTATTCGAACCCCGGAGTAGGCATGTGGTATCACTCAAAAATGAAGGCAAATCATTGCTTTTCGCCTGACTCGAATTACTAACGTTTATGAGTCCCGCAATATTTAGGTGAAAAGAAAGCGTAATTTTCTATATTTTCCTAGAAGTATGGAAAGAAATGCGTATTCTACCGCGATATTAAGGTGGAAAACGCATAATTTCTCACATTTTTACGAAACCGCTGGAAAAATCGCGTACCTATTTGCGGCAATATGGGGATGAAAATCGAGTTGAATTTTTTACGTTTTATACAAAAGTGTGTACCTATCTTTTTAATATTCACGGAAATTTGCTTAAAAATGCTTTATGAATGCTGACTGATTAAAGCGGGCACGAAATGTGTAACGAATCAAGTAATTAGGTATGTGGTATCACGTGAAAAAGAAGGCAGCTATCTTGGCTTGAAGCGTGTCTCAAATTACTGACGTTTATAAATGCCGCGATATTCATGGAAAAATGCGTCATTTTGTATGGTTCTACAAAACCGCTGGAAAAATCATATGTATGATTTAAATGCACAAATGCGTACGTATTAAGAATAATATTTTAAAAAATAAATTCTAGTTCTCTCTCAAAATACCTTAAACGGAAAACAAAATGAACCTAAACATGCTCAGAAATCTTACAGAACATACTTGCCCAGTGACATAAATACCTACCAAAAGTTCTCTTAATTTATTACATTTAAATTGCGGCTTATTTGCTAGCGTTATCCAGTTTACCAACTAAACGAGTTCAACTTTAATTCCAAGTTTCGTGTCGGGAAAATTTTGCCCCTCGAAACACATCACCCTACCTTTTGAAATAATTGACCGATGAAAATGATTTTTCGGGCGATACGAACTTGGCTGCAGCCTCGAGCTAAACGCTTGAATAATTGAACCGGTCGATGTTAAAGCCTTTTAATTTTCCATTGAGCTCTGGAATCCGTTGATACGATCATATTCCAAAGCTCATAAGATAATTGACTTGCTCGGTTTTACATAGTATGGACCGATGCAACCGTACTCGCCCACGCAGAGAAGCACGGCAAGTGCATTATGTTATTTGATGCTGTTACAGCGTTGCATGTTGTTCAGTTGCATCAGTCATTTTCAATGTCGTTTTCATTTTCCAACGGAAACCCGCCAGTTCATCGTCGTAAAATTAGAAAAGCCAGCCACTGCAGAGCAGAGCCGGAAATTGAAATTTCACCAAATATGAAATTTGTTAATTTTTATCGGAATTATTAACGAAATCTTCGAAAGTACAAAAAGCGTCTCAGATGGTCTTCCTTTTGATGCGGAGGTATGATACTATACTCTACTAAGATGTATTACACGAAGGGGGATAAAAAGGGGAGTTTGGAGGGAAATTTAGCGCCAACTTAACCTCTGAAGCAAATGAAAACATTTGTCACGCGTGAGTGTTTTAGGCATGGGTTGAAAAATATCAGAATCTATAATCACTGTTTTTAGATGTTTTTGGCCTCCTGAACGCGACCCTAAAAGATTAAAAAAACTGTCACGAAATCTCGTACGCGAATAACTTTTATGAAATTTTCCATCTCCGCCGCAGAGAGTGACGAAAAAATTATTTTCTCCCTTGTTAAACTATAACAGAGAAACTCTTTTTCGGCTTTCTCGCGGATGAACAAGCCTCCCATGAGGGCTCTGCAAGTGCGGTTGTCGTAACGTAAGTAATTTGATAACAAAAAAGCCGCAACGGTTGGAAATCCGTGGGTTTTGGGTCACTAATGAAAGTTGTACACTCACTTCAACAGAGTGTAATAATTGTTGAACGGTAGTTAAGCGATCATAAAAAGACGTGCTTTTCTCCGCGCGGTGAAAACCAGATATTACACATCGGCCGCCGTGGCTAACAACTCTGAAAAGGATCAACATGGTCCTATTATTCGCTCTATTTAGTTTACGCTGTTCGTTTCTCGGTTCTGTATCTTTTATAGTATAGGATACTAAACTCGGATGGATGCTGACGCTACTTTTTACCAGCCTTTTTTTCTTCTTTTGATTTTTGATTTTATTTTAGTGAAAGGTGTAAAGCTATAACATTGCGGATTGGACTGCCTTCGGTGTCTTTAAAGTACCTAAACGAAGCAGACCTAGATGACGATTGTTATTGCCGATGGCGAGGCGTGAACGATCGATTTTCGATATTTGCCCATTCAAAGCTTTGAAAAGGAATCGATTCTTGAGGTGCTCTCTGCAAACACCCTGTTTATCGATCTTTTTTCATAGGTTTAGATGGTAGATTAACCGATACATCGCAAAGCATGACACGGAGTCGTATGAACATTCGAATGCTGCTGTATTTCCCCGATATAATGTGTGTTTTTGACGGAAGCCACAAAAAAAAAAAAAAAAATTATCCTTTATAATCATCTTTCTTTGTGATGCCCTACTCAACGAACAGTTAAGTTGTCGAAAAATTTGTCAAACCGGTCCTCATTCTTTGAGCGTTTGACTCCGTCTCTCACCAACGATCGAATTAGAGAAGATTATAGTGTCGGTCCCCGAGAGTAACAAGTATCAGTTGTGACGGCCATTTCGAGCGTACATTATACGAATTTAACTGTGCATGCCATCCACAAATGGAAGGGCTGTGCAGTGCAGATTCTAACGAAAGAAAAGTATAAAAGATTTAGGATTAAGTACGAAGTAAAATTTCACTATACTGTGAAATTTCTAACAGGCTGTGATACATCTTGCTTTTCCAACAGAATCTAGCAGAAAACTAGGAAACAGATTCCAGGTTTTAAACAAGAATTTTTCGTGACCATCAGAAAAGTCAAGCATTGTGGGCACCATTCCGTTGGCTTAAGTGCGGACGCACGTGTCTTCGATTGCAGATTTCCTGTCATACTTTATTCCCCGTCGGAATACTAGTCACCTTAATTTCTTAAAAACCTCCTTGAATTTGCCTATTTCAAGCTGTAAAGATGGCTTGTTTCTCTTCAAAATATTAAAATAGGAGGGGAACAAACCGGAATGGAGATACGTGGTTTCTCACTTTGAGCATCGTTTTACTTAGACTAGACTAGAGTACCTATATAGGGACAGTAAGTATGGACAAGTCGATGTATGGAGCTCTCAGGGCCCAAAGGCGCAGAAAACGAAAAATGTCACTCCCATAATCTTCAGACTCCAACATCAAATCAAAATGACCAAGAATATTCATGAATAAGCGTTCTTCCGCAAATTGAGTAAATTTATGAAGAAACCAAGTCAAATACATGTTTTACAGTCGACGCGTCCTATCAATTGTAATAATAAAATCATTGTTGATAATTTGAATTCATAGATTGGCTACCCTTTTAGGCCCTAAGAGCAAACCTCAAAATTACCGACATGTCCGTATCGATCGCACTCTCCGTATAAAGGCTCTCTACTTCAGAAACGCTCTACTTTAGTGGGCTGATTGTTGAAATTGGTAGATAAAGCGATAGACATAGAAGACAAAAGGGATATAGAGGGATCCTATTGGTGAAAGCGGGTGGTTCCAATGGACAATTAAGGAGGTAGGTAATAGACTAACTAACGGCAACCCATAGGAAACCCTGTAGTAAGTCGATAATTTCATCCCTTAGTCTATAAGAACCCCCCAGTTCAACCTACAGGATCGCTCCAGACTCCTCTCTGTCCATCGCTTTGTCTACCAATTTCAACAATCTGCCCGCAAACGTCTAACTCGCCAATTTTTGGCACCACTATCACTTTTTTCATGATGCATGACGTCATGAGATAAAAACGGAGGGAACCGAAGAGGAAACGAAAGAAAGTAGCGGAAAAAAAACCCGAGAGAACATTCAATTTGAAAGTTGTAAAGAGCCGAAGCGAAGAGCGCGAAAAAAGGAGGAAAGAAAGGCGGAATGGGAGGAATGCGCGTAGCCGCGATTGTCGCGTCGCTAAATTAAGGCGAGAGACGCGCCCGGGAACCGAATCACCTTCACTTTTCAACGGTTTCTGCAAGTTACGAGCCAGAAGGTGAGGGGGAAAAGGTCCAATAAAAGTGGAGGGGAAAACCTGATGTGAGCTTACTGGAAGAGTGGCTCGGCGCGGGGACGACGCGACGGAACTCCCGGAGAGGAGGGCCAACAACAAAAACAAGTCGACGCCACGGCCGCTCTCTGGCAGCGCCCGGCACCCGAAGAGCGGCCAAGAAGTGGGGCAGTGTTGCCAAGTCGCATTTCGCTCCATTTTTCCCAGTGGTTCATTCGGTCATGCTGGAGGGCCAGCTGGAGAGTAGAGTACCCATCCCATACTCTCCCGTGCTAAGGAAGAACGCCGTATGAGCACTCCAGAGTTGCCAAATTTTCCTCAATATAATGTTTATATTTGAGGAAAGTTATGAATATTTTTTCCTTAAAATTTTCAGGAACTTTCGGTGAAATTGCAAACAACATTATCCGAAAAATTGGAAGAAAAATGTTTTTAAGTTTTTACCAGGAAATTCGTGTTTTGGAAATGGCAATTTGGCGACGGCTCATACGGCGTTTTTCCTTTAGCACGGTAGTAACTGTCATGCTAAGGGAAATCGCTCGTGTGAGCATTTCACTAAGTAGTGTCTCAGAAAATTTTTATTGTCGAAGGAAGGTCATGAATATTTCTCATGGACATTTTCAGAGACTTAACGACTCAAATTACGAACGAGTTTCTCTGAAAAATCAAAGGAAAAATATTCTCAAATTTCCCAATAAATCCGTGATCTGTCAAAGGAAATTTGGCAACGTCTGAAGGCTCATAAGGCGTTTGTGTCCAAAACGCAACCACGAAAACATGCAGAAGATAGTACTAACGGCTGCCTTGCCAAATCATTAGCCTTCAGAGAGATTGGAATGAAATTTCCGACTAAAACTGCAAATTCTGATGGCAATTTCTTCATACTGTAAATTTTATGGGATGCTGCTTGAAGGAAATTTTAAGAGCAAATCAACGGAACCACTTCTGAAACATCTACATTCCGCATTAACATCTGTTTGAGCTCTATGTCTCCAAATTTTGTCTGACACCTCTTGGTGACTCGCTCCTGTGAGCGCCGCTGCTGGTGAGTGGTGAGGCTGTTAGCGTCTGCAAAACGCCTTCATTTCCGTGCGTATGCAACGCGGACATCCACGGAGTTCGAATAGTTGCATCCCGGCGGTATGATGAAATTCGTTTAGCATCCTCGCATGCGGCACTAACTGAAGCTTTGATTGTCTCTCGTTTCTCTTACGCCTGAACTTAATTCCAGCGTTGCCTATTGCGCTGAGGAATTAAATCATTTTTCGTCGCGACATTTCCAATTTTTCGAATGTAAAGCAGTCGTTGAAAGCTCTGTTGAAGTCCACATCAAGAGCTGAAGTCGCTGAAAGTTCTTTGATTTAAATACTGAAAAGCTGTGAACCCTGGACTGTTTTGATCGAACCTGTAATATTTTCGCCAGAACTCTGGTTCTGCGCTGGGCGAGTCTCGGGAGAGAGCATTTTCATGCTAAAGGTCCCTAGAAAGTGCAAGAAAAATTAGGGGAATTTCTAATTCCAGGAAACTTGTCACCCTTTCACTGCACGTCGTACAGGAGTCTCGGGGATCAACAAAATCCTCGCTAAGCGATTATTGATGAGTGGCGGAGTCTCTCACGTAGACATTCGACGAGTCCCACCATTTTCACACGTTGTAAATGGTTGCTGTAATGATGAGATGAGATGCGGCTCATTGATGATGCGTGTAGTCGCGATGGATCGATTGATCCGCCATCTAAATCTATGGAAAAGATCGATTGTCAGGGCGATCGCAACGAACACTGTAATAATCGATTCCTTACCATAGTTTCAAACAGGATGACATCTATAGGTGATAATCACACCTCGCCACTGGTGTCGTTCAAGCTAAAAATTTCGCCAATAGCATCGTTGCGGTGACTTGGGGTTGCGTACTTCGGCTAATTTTCAGTTTTAGACCATTTTCGCTCTGCGATAGGTCTTACGACGAGAGTGCATGCTCTTTTACTCTTGCGTGTGCTTTTTTTCCCGTTGGAATTATGATTCCACAATGAGTAAGACTTGATAAGGTCGGGAAATACCGGAATTCATCAGGGAGCGTCAACTCTGTAGTATCTTTACAAATTCAGTGTTCCGAGTTGACTTGGCGCTATATCATTACCGAAAAAATGAAAACAGAAGCAGTAGATTCGCGTGCGATCCCAGATGCGTTTTAAGTACACTTTTCCTCAGAGAATTTTGAGGTAAGCAAGCCGAGAGTAGAAAAGAAACGAAGAAAAAATTTGTAATTTTGAGATACATTGAAAGGAAACCTCGGGTTTACGTCACAAGACTTGCCTTCGAAAGATCAGGGGAAGATTCTCCAAGGATTCCAGACACCGTGGTTCGGTGAAGTGTGGCTCTTGTAAAGAAAAACCCCGGTTGGTTCAATAAATTGATAAAATCTCAGCATCGTTCCTGAAAGTAGGCACTGTCAAGGTTTTTAGATGGTAGAAAATATTTTTGGGGGAAAAAAGAAAAAAATGATCAAACATTTTCATGACTTGAATATATTTTTGCAAACTTTCCGACGATATTTTATTAATGCTTTCACGTGGGTAGATGTTTTTTTTTTTTTTCTTGAAGAAAAAGTGCTTTGGAACTTCAGAACCGCGTTTGAATCATGACGGATTTCTACATAACAGCAACCATGCAAAATTTTCATTAAATTTTTTATTTTATTGGGAGTGCAAGAGTGGCGATGATAGATTCGACTCGCTTCATTCTCCGAAACTCTGCTAAAAAAAAGTTAGGACTTATCCATACACGGCAATCCAAGAATGCTTTATTGTACCCAGTTTTAAAATGATTGAAAAATAGCCTAGCCTCCTGCTGTCCTCGGAAGTCTGCGACAGGGTTGAGGGCGGGCCTCTCGGACATCTCTCTACAGCCACAGTTTTTTACTCTAAATAAATTCGCGGAGACCTTGATGCGGCCGGCGCGTTCGGTTATTAGTTGCAGGTAAACTGATTCCATCGGTTCAAGGTGAGCGCTGGAGGCGGGGAAGATTATATTTCACACAGTGGTGAGGCGCGAATGATCGATTATCTATATTTCCCCATTTGAAGCTATGGTAAAGAATCGATCATTAAGGTGTTCATCGCAAACCCCTTGTTAATCGATCCTTTTCCATAGGTTTAAATGGCAGATCAATCGATTCATCTCAAAGCACACCACGCCACTGATTTCACGCGTTTACAGGATGGCCGCATGGCCACGCCGCACCATGGTCTTGGACTCTCGTAGCTTGTCACAAGTTGTTGAAGCAAGTCAAAATTCTTGGTGAGGTGACATCAAATCTGTGAAGATTTATTGAAGAACTGCTCGGAAAATTGGATGAACGGGCATTTTTCATTGACACAATGAAAGTTGACAAAAAAGTTACCATTAACCATGGTTTTGCACGTAAACCTCTCCTCGCAGCAACTGGACCATGGTGCGTCGCACCGTTGTCACCGCTGCGGTTTGGGTAGTGTGGTCACCCTACCTGACCACGTTTCTGTGCTCTGCCGTGCTAAGGAAAAACGCCGTATGAGCCTTCAGACGTTGCCATATTTTGTTCATGAAAAACGAATTTTCAGGGAAATTCTGAATATTTTTCCTCCCAATTTGCAGGCAATTTTGTTCACAATTTAATTTAAAACATCTGAAAATTTCAAGAAAATTCATCCATAACTTTCCTCAAAAATAAATATTTATCGAAGGAAATTTGGCAATAGCAGAATGCTCACACGGCGTTCTTCCTTAGCGCGACTAGTAAGTGTTCTGCCGTGCAAAGGAAGAACGCCGTATGAACATTCGAGAATTGCCAAATTTCCTCTAATAAATTGTTAATTTTTGAAGAGAGTTACGAATATTTTTCCTTTTAATTTTTAGATACTAAGGATTAAATTGTGAATGAAATTCTGTGAAAAATTGGCAGAAAAATATCCGCAAATTTTCCAGGAAATCCGCTTTTGATTTAAGGAAATTTTGGAAGCTAGGCCTAGGGTTTCTAGCCGGCTATTGCGTGCTAAGGAAAAACGCCGTATGAACATTCGAGAGTTGCCAAATTTCCCTTGATAAAACATGTATTTTTGACGACATTCATGCACATTTTTCTTTGAAATTTTCAGATTAAAGTGCGTACAAAATTTTCTGAAAATTTTGGAAAAAAAATTTACAATTTTCCCGGTAAACTCGGTTTTTATCGAAGGAAATTTGGCAACGTCTGATGGCTCATACGGCGTTCTTCCTTAGCACGGCAGTGTTGCGGGGCACCTTTCCAAAAGCGGCAACAGGACCCCGGCGCGGATGGGTTCTCCACTTCTCCAGATTGTCAGATTCTGAATCGCGATCAATTCAAGACCGGCCCGCCTTCGCCTTCACAGTGTTGCCGCCTCGTGCTCGGAATCTCCGATTTTCACCGTCGCGGCGAGCCTGGGCTAGAGTCCCTTTATACTGAGAGTCAAGACAATTCGGCTCATGGATGTCACAAACGGGAATAAAGATTACAGAAATTGAACGTTTTTCGTAATCTTTGATCGGCCCATTCTCAAATGCCTTTCTCCGTTCCTCCTCTCATTCCGTTTGTTCCTTGCCGAACCCGTAATGGAGAATTTGCAAGGGTCTGAAATTTGATGAATTTCCTGTTTAAGTGGAATCCTCTGAGTGAACTGAACACGAAGATACCCTTGATTCATAAATTGAGCAATTATTAGAGGAGATATGACAAAATAACCGATTCTGCTAAAATGCATGTGTTTAAATGGGAAATGCCGCCAGATGACGTCACAAGGCGGCACATTTTCTCACTTTTAAATCAATTTTTCTCCAATTTCCCATGTCAGAAAAAAATTATGAAAAATATTGCGAACTCAGCTCATTAGGCACTTTCAGATGAAGCAATAAAAAAATTGCGTGCAAATTCTCCATTCCCTGGTCCATTCCAGATTATAATCTTTGCAATTGGTGAAAATGTAATCTTTATTCCCGTTTGTGACACTGTGGAGGCCTAAAATACGGGAACCAATCAGAAATGGATTCAAATTGTCTTGACTCTCAGTATAAAGGGACTCCAGCCTGGGCGGTGCGTGTCGTTGTGTTGGCAATGTCGTCACTCCGTCCCCGCGGTTGACGGCATCCTGAGCGGTGACTCCGACCGAGACCGAGCCGAGGTGAACTTCCGATCAGATATCCCACAGCGAGAAACTCGAGACTTTCAGAGCTCAAAGGAGCTGGCACCCATCCGCCCCTCCGAAAAAGCGGGGGTGAGGGAGGAGGGTGAGATCTTAAAGAGGTGATCGATTTTGACCTTTCCTCGATGACGCTTGAAATTAAACGATGCTTGAGTGAACGCGCTCAGATCTGATGGGAATCAAGTTTTATCATTTCTGTAAAGCTCTCTCATCTCTTAAAAAATATCGATAAGGACTGTTTTTGGCCTAAGTTAAAGGTCGTTTACGGACCTCCTCTGAAATTCGGCAATTACTGCTTAAATAGATCTGTTTGCACCCTCCGAAAAAGCGGGGGTGAGGGAGGAGGCTAAGTTCTTAAAGAGGTAATCGATTTTGACCTTTCCTCGATGACGCTTGAAATTAAACGATGCTTGAGTGAATGCGCCCAGATCTGATGGGAATCAAGTTTTATCATTTCTGTAAAGCTCTCTCATCTCTTAAAAAATAGGACCTAAGTTCAAGGTTGTTTACGGACCTCCTCTGAAATTCGGCAATTACTGCTTAAATAGATCTGTTGCACCCTCCGAAAAAGGGGGGGTGAGGGAGGAGGCTAAGTTCTTAAAGAGGTAATCGATTTTGACCTTTTCTCCATGACGCTTGAAATTAAACGATACTTGAGTGAATGCGCTCCTGCTCTGTATGAATGCTCTGATGGGAATCAAGTTTTATCATTTCTGTAAAGCTCTCTCATCTCTTGAAAAATATCGATAAGGACTGTTTTTGGGCCTAAAATAAAGGTCGTTTACCTCCTGTAGGACCTCCTCTGAAATTCGGCAATTATTGCTTAAATAGATCTGTTTGCACCCACCGAAAAATCGGGGGTGAGGGAGGAGGCTAAGTTCTTAAAGAGGTAATCGATTTTGACCTTTCCTCGATGACGCTTGAAATTAAACGATGCTTGAGTGAATGCGCCCAGATCTGATGGGAATCAAGTTTTATCATTTCTGTGAAGCTTTCTGATCGCTTGAAAAATAGCGATAAGGACCGTTTTTGGACCTCAGTCAAAGGTCGTTTACGGACCTCCTCTGAAATTCAGCAATTTCTGCTTAAATAGATCTGTTGCACCCTCGGAAAAAGCGGGGGTGAGGGAGGAGGCTGAGTTCTTAAAGAGGTAATCGATTTTGACCTTTCCTCGATGACGCTTGAAATTAAACGATACTTGAGTGAATGCGCCCAGATCTAATGGGAATTAAGTTTTATCATTTCTGTAAAGCTTTCTGGTCTCTTAAAAAGTAGCGATAAGGGCCGTTTTTGGACCTCAGTTAAAGGTCGTTTACGGACCTCCTCTGAAATCCGGCAATTTCTGCTTAAATGGATCTGTTGCGTGCAAGAAATACATCCGAATAAATGAATGGACATTTTTAACTGTGAAATTGCAAGAAAATCACGTTGGGCACATCAAAAAAGTCTGAGATCCATTCCTCAGCGCGCTACCTGCGTAGTTTGCAATACGCTTTTTCAAGTTTCTTGCGTATCTGGGCAATTTCTCGCAGTCACCGCTGACCAGGTTTGTGCAGGCAGAGGACTAAGAAAGAAAATAACACTGTTTTTTTTTTTTTTTTTTTTTTTTTTTTTTTTTTTTTTTTTTTTTTTTAGCATTTTACAGTGGTCCATCCTCGTTCTCAGTCTTAATTCATTTTAACGTTTTCTTTTCCAATTGGTTATGTTTCTAACTTTTGCGTTTCTTTTTTTTTCAGGTAAGTGTCTGATTAACACCGTATTCACCTGAGGCACCATTCTTGCACGATAGTACTGTGAGTTGACTTTAAATATCTCGATTGTTATTCTGTTACTCGGTCTTTTTTTTGTTTACGATAGCGAGATACGTCCCCTGACCTCTTCGCGGTCGAACCCCCCGAGCCCCCGGAGCACTTCGCACCAAGGCGTTGTGCGTCACTTTCGTGATTTTATCAAATAAAATTCGAATTAAGGCGTCGTGTCGTTAAGAGAAACGACTTCAGTTTTTAACATGCAACACGCACACCTAAGGACCACGAATAGTGGTTTGAAGGCGTCGTTTTAAGAAACGCCTTCAGTTTTTGACATGCAACACGCACACCTAAGGACCACGAATAGTGGTATCAAGGCGTCGTTATGAGGAACGCCTTCAGTTTTTGACGTGCAACACGCATACCTAAGGACCACGAAGAGTGGTATCAAGGCGTCGTTATGAGAAACGAAGAGAATGAGAGAAAGAAAGAGAGACGTCATTTCTTAACGGTTAACGGCCTTCAACTTTTGCCCTTTTCTTGAATATCAAAGATACCCAGTTTTTATCATTCTGTCTGTATTTCATACGTTCTATATGTCAGTGGAGTTTTGTACCACACAAGTTTTATTCATAATATTTAGGCGCCTCTGAAAGTAAGCGCGTGTTGAACATGGACATCGTGATGCCGCTGAGAAACGAATTTGTTTTCGCGTCAGGTAAAATTGATCTGCTTGGCGTGTGGCAACTAGGTAGAATCACGATCGAATATCACCTTCTTACATTTCACTGTGGCTACTTTTGACGAGCCGCGTGTATCAACGCTCTCAATTCACTGCCATAAAATTCATTCACATGTCGTCACAGTCTACTGACTCTTTTCAATGCAACTTTCTAATGAGTGGAGAAATGGTCTGGCTCTTTCTCTTGCTTTTCGTGTGTGAATTTGCAAAAAATTACATTTTCAACCGGAAAGTCCTCCGATATTACCAGCAAGAAAGGGAAAGGGCTCTTGAATTTTTTTCTTTTCTACTAAAATGGAAGCTGCAAGGAAAGTTGTATTCTGCTGAGATCGGAGTTGTCTTATGAACAGAGGCGGATCCAGTAATTTGGCAACACCAGATTTCCTCCATTTAAATCTACGCTAAATGATCGATTCTCGTCAGAGCACCTGGCCCCTCCAAGAATCGATACATTTCCATAGGTTTAAATGGAGAGAAGGCAATGTTGCCGATTTGCTGGATCTGCCAATGCTTATGAACCAAGTGACGAATGAATGTGAGGTAATTTTTACGATCTACCCTAGTGTTTGATTATTGAAATCAATAAGCAAAGCTAGAGACAAAAGAAGCCAGTGGGAATGAAGCGATCCTATTTGGTTGACACTATACTAAGGGGAAAAATAATAGACTAAGTTTAGGGTTGCTCGGATAGGTTGCTGTTAGTCTATTATTTTACTTACCTCCTTTGTTCATTGCAACCACCCGCTTCCACCAATGGGATCGCTCTATTTTCTCCTAGTCTTCTTATCCTATTGCTTTATCAATTTCAATAAACAAACAGCCCGCTGAACTACAGGGGTAAATACGCCAACATCTAGGCTATAAAAAATGCAGCCGCGATTCCCTCCCAGAATGGAAACTTTTTTAATTTCGCCTTGTCTCTCACCCACACTCATCGGTGATTTTTTATGCCTATTTAAAGTCAATTTTCAAACGAGGGGGCTTAAGCTTTCCCATAAAAAACAGATGGAAAGGCAGGGAACAAGAGAAAAGGAAGAAACAATTATTACAACACGTCCACGCGATAGACCGCAATCACAACGAGTATCCTTGGAAAAATCAGATAAAACAATTTTGCTTTTTATGAAAAGCACATGTTACACTGAGTCCGGTCCAATCAGAAGACTTCAGAGTCGCAGGTGGTGAACTGACGTTTGAATAGGATGAGTTTCCACTTTAAAAGAAGGAGGAAGGTCTAAAGTGTAACATTGTCTCCGAAAAGAGTAATTCTCGCAATTTTGCCGTAATAAAAGTGAATAGTTGAGCACTGCCCTCGCGAACTATCCCTCGTGCATATTGAATGGCCCCGTGCAGCGCTGAGTTTATTATATCGATCCGAACGCCAAAGGAGGGTCATTATCGAAATGTCAATAATTGTTCGCGAGTTGTCCGTGACAAATGGAGGCTATTAAGCCAACGCGAACCATCCACATCGGCTGCAGATTGTAAGAAGAAAGGAATAACTCTGTATGAATCTTCGAATGCTGCCAAATTTCCCCCGAGGAAGTGTTTATTTTAGCGAAAATGATGCCAGGGTTGCCATAGTTAGGGAAAACTGGGAAATGTCAGGGAATTATCAAAAGTCCGGGAAATGTCAGGGGAAATGAAGAAAATGACGAAAATGTCAGGGAAAATTTGTTAAATTACCTAATTTGCTTTCTAGAATGGGTTTGAGATTTTGAACAAGAAATTTTGCCTGAAACTATTTTCAACTACGCCTTTTTAACTATTCATCACATCTTTAATTGTCCGGGAATTTACCCTAAATGCGGCAGGGAAATCAGGGTAATGTCAGGGAATTTTATTTTCTAAATTCTGTGGCATCTCTGTAACGGATTGTTTATCCTCGCAGTTTTTGGACCCAGTTTTTGGAAGCTACGTGAAAATCTGGTGAAAAATTCGAAGGAAATCATCCATAAACTGTCGAAGAAATTGGGTTTTTATCGGCGGAAATCAGGCAACGTCTGAATTTTCATACAGCGTTTCTTATTGGCATGGAAGGAGATGCGTCCTCTTGGCTCTCCTTCCGAGTCGAGAAAGTCACCTCCGATTGGGGGGTCGTTATGTTCGCGCCAGATGTCGGAAGAACAGTAAAAGAAGTATTAACGCCGCTGAATTTTGACCATCAACTCGCTGAATATGCTCCCTCGAGTTTTTGCCGGTGCAGAATCCGGGAGGATGCGACGGATAAAAGCTACATTTTTCAACAAATGATCCCGCGCGATGGTCAATTCTCCCGGATTCGAACTGCTGTCTTCTCGACTCGGTCGGGGTGCTCAAGGTTGCCAAATTGGGAGTGGGATGCGTTCGTGTCAAAATAGTCGTAAATAGAACATCCATACTCCGCCGTCCTAAGGAAAAACGCCGTATGAACCTTCAGGCGTTGCCAAATTTCCTTCGATACAACGCGAATTTCCTGGTAAATTTATGAATATTTTCCACCCAATTTTTCAGATAATTCAGTTCGCAATTCTGCCTGAACATTCAGAAAATTTAAAGGAAAATATTCATAACTTTCCTCAATAATAAACATTTCATCGAAGAACATCTGGCAACTCTCGAATGTTCATACGACGTTCTTCCTTAGCACGGCAGGATAAGTACGGGAAATGTGGAGCTCTTGGGGCCCAAAAGGGGTGAAAGATGTTACTTTCAATGATTGGTCGAATGGGTCAGTTGCGTTGGTCACAGAATCGTGTTTTGACGCTTATTCTTATAGATCAGCTATAAATAACAAAATTGGTTCAAAAAGCAACTTTCTTCATTGAAGATTAACCGTGATATTGTTCTTTGGAAAATTCCTGTATTTTGCCGCCCCCTTCTCGTTCGTTTTGAAACATCAATAAAAACCATCAAGTGAACGTGCCGGAGGGCGAGGGGTGCATAAGACCGTCTTTGCTCGTATTGGACACATTTTTTGCGAAAGCCCTGTCAACATTACTAGCAAAATTTCACGGAACTTGGCGCAAAAGTAAAGTTCCGTAAACCTATCTCTGTGTGGACAAGGCCTTCCATTTATATGAAATGAACGAAAATATTATAAAAGAACAAACATAAATGTGGTTTAATAATTTTAATTTCCGCTGCTGCGCCGCGCTGACCGCACTGTGTTTGGCGCAATGCGTGAAGTATTCCGGCAGTCTTGTAGGCGCTAATATGTGTTACATACCAACCGCCGCCGCGCCGCGCCGAGGGTTTCTCCTTTTCATTTCAAGTTCTCTCATCATTGTTCTCTGCGCCGCGCCGTTTCAGGCCGAATTCCGTGTTCGGTTTCTCTCTTAGTCTTAACTCGACTAATTAAAGGTGCTGTCTATTGTATCACAGAAAGACGACAAAATTAGAGATTTACTCTCAGGAAATGAGAGATTTTGTCACCTTTCTTCGTTCGTAATTTTTTTCTGCATCCGATTTTTCTTTATAGCTACCATTAAAAAATTGCAAAATTTGCCGCCATGGGCCGCGGCCCCATGCGGCCACCCCCTTAATCCGGCCCTGACTCCCTATGTCTTCTTTGTCTATCGCTTTGTCTATCAGTTTCAATAATTGGCCCGCTGGTCGTTTCTAGGGTCCCTTTATACTGAGAGTCAAGACAATTTGAATCCATTTCTGATTGGTTCCCGTATTTTAGGCCTCCACAGTGTCACAAACGGGAATAAAGATTACATTTTCACCAATTGCAAAGATTATAATCTGGAATGGACCAGGGAATTACGGGTTCGGCAAGGAAACAAACGGAATGAGAGGAGGAACGGAGAAAGGCATTTGAGAATGGGCCGATCAAAGATTACGAAAAAAGTTCAATTTCTGTTATCTTTATTCCCGTTTGTGACATCCATGAGCCGAATGGAGAATTTGCAAGGGTCTGAAATTTGATGAATTTCCTGTTTAAGTGGAATCCTCTGAGTGAGCTGAACACGAAGATACCCTTGATTCATAAATTGAGCAATTATTAGAGGAGATATGACAAAATAACCGATTCTGCTAAAGTACATGTGTTTCAATGGGAAATGCCGCCAGATGACGTCACAAGGCGGCACATTTTCTCACTTTTAAATCAATTTTTCTCCAATTTCCCATGTCAGAAAAAAATTATGAAAAATATTGCGAACTCAGCTCATTAGGCACTTTCAGATGAAGCAATAAAAAAATTGCGTGCAAATTCTCCATTGTCTTGACTCTCAGTATAAAGGGACTCTAGTCGTTTCCTACGTCTCGATGATTATGAAACGACTTGGCAACCTGGAGCGGAACGACGTCGGGCACGCACGATCTGCACGTGGCAATGAAACAAAATGTCACCTCTTGGATCCGCGTGACGTCTGCAAGAGCCGGATGGATTCTCGCGCTCGGCAGCCGCATGCATAAAAATCAAACGGAAAACGTGTTATTCGGGTACATCGACCGGCGGGGAGAGAGGCGTCGACGTAATCTTTCCTTCATAATTGGCACTCGCCGGTACACGCATTCGTATGCTTCCGTATCGTCAATGACGGTATTTTTGGCCCTCCATTATTCAGTGGATCAAATTGATTCCTCAACGGAATACTTTATCACTCGACCCGACCGCAATGTCGCGTCGCGCCTAAGGTGAATCTGCACCGAAAGTAAACCAACATCGAAGATCGAACACGTTTCGCTAAATTACTGATTTCACTCAATCGCGGTGAAAAGTGTTTGGGATTACGTCCATTTATTGCGTAACGCACTTTTTTGCCACACGGAGAAAAAAACTTCGTGCGTGGGACCCGAAGTTTAGGTCATATGAATCTCTGAAGTTTTCGGATTGAACATCTGAACACTTTAGGTCCAGCTGCTGAGGTTTGGATCGCACATCTGAAACTTCAGTTCTAACATCTGAAGAACTTCGGTTTCCACATCCGAACAACTTCGGTTCTCACATCCGAAAAACTTCGGTTCTCACATCTGAAGTACTTCAGATGTAAGAACTGAAGTTTCAGATGTGTGATCCAAACCTCAGCAGCTGGACCTAAAGTGCGTTCAGATGCTCAATCCGAAAACTTCAGAGATCCATATGACCTAAACTTCGGGTCCCACGCACGAGGTTTTTTTCTCCGTGCATTTTTGAAGATTCTTCAATTGCTCCGGGTGCTGCGCTCGGAACTTTCGGACTCTGAGCCCGGAACGCGGACGGTATGTCTATATAGCCCGAAAGTTTGGCTTCCATGGCCGGAGTTTTGTTCAGTGTATTTAAACACGATTTTGGTTTCTCTTTCTTTCTGTGGGTAGATTTCTTGAACCTCTCATAATGTAGTGGTGACATTCACCCTTTCAAGAAGGTTAAAACTTACGCACCGAATGTCACGGAAATTTTAATGACAAAACTTGTGTCACGTGCCACCATAATAATCATCATTCAAAGTCCGACTTAAGTGCTTAATAGGAGCTTCAAACAACATTCCCCTCCCCCTACCACGACAGCCACCACCATCCGTCAAAAACATTTACACTCTCGC
This sequence comes from Bemisia tabaci, assembly GCF_918797505.1. Lineage (NCBI taxonomy): Eukaryota > Metazoa > Arthropoda > Insecta > Hemiptera > Aleyrodidae > Bemisia > Bemisia tabaci. Next base: position 7,329,386 of record NC_092794.1, read on the forward strand.
TGTCCAGGTGGCTGCTGTACAGTGCGTCTAGAGCTGGAGAGGCGGTTGTCAAGAGCTCCTGCCAGAGGATGAAGTTGTGGGTCGGGTGTTAATCTTATTTTCCGTTCTTGGGGTTTCAAAGTGTATAGTGCTAGGATTAAGGCGTCTATAAATAGCCGAAATGTTTTTTTACTCCGCAATTTATAATTGAGAGCACGAGAGAAGTCATGAACTCAAGAACCCTCCTGTCGCGATGCTCCGACTTCTCGTACTTCGTCGACCTCCGACACTTCGCGATGAGCCACGTCGTCCATGCAACTTAATGCGTTCTCGGGCTCAGCTTCCAGTGTAGTTGTGTCTTTTTACCAGTCATCCGACGACTTGTCGTCAGGGATGGGGCAAAAAAAGCAGACGGGAGTCGTAATCGGAGTGATTTCTCTCTATCCTCGATCGAATTCTCGAAGCAACGTTATAAAGGAGCGTATCTCATGGGCGGATACCAGCTTTCTCTCCCCCCCCCCCCCCCCCGTTCGCTCAAAAAAAGAAGGGAGAAAAAGAGAAGGAAGAAAGGAGGAAGGTACGGAGGAAAAAGAAGGAAATATGGTCGTACATTTGGCAATTATTCATGATGAAATTGACTCAAACTGCTGATTTGATGCTTTAAAAATGCAAGAATTTTCTGGGGGGTGGCGGACCCCCCTGTGCCCCCCGTTCAAGGCGTCTGGATCCGCCTATTCCGTATCTACATTTTAGTGCCAACCCTCAGTCCCCTCCTGGTTCATTCTGGCCCTTTTAGACATCGAAAAGAATCTTTTAAGTTACGCACAAAGACAGACTTTAATTTATTGTCAGAGTACATGTGTCAAGAGAGTGGTCATTTTTATCTTTATACCTAGTACAGAAAAATTGTGGCGAGTTGTAGGTTTTCATTAATCTCGCATGGTCTTAAAAAAAACCGCACCCATTGGTTAATACGCCTGCCTCAGGAAGTCCCAGCCCACCTCCCCACCAACACTCATTAGCAAATGCAAACTTTTTCTAATACTCTAAATTATTTAACACTGTTAAACGAGAGATCCGAGAAAAATATTTTATTAATTGCCCATCCAAAATATAAAGTAGCATCGGAGATCTTGAAGCACTGTGAACGAGAAATTCCCATTCTGCACCTAGCGCTGCTTCAATCAACAACCTCTGTGTCAACGCATGTTTTGATGACCTATAACTCGTCGTTCCTCAGACGAAGACACGTAAATCTATCCCAAGGTTGCGAGAAACGATTTAAATATTTCAATTTTTTTACAAGATTACGACTGTGTAAGTTTGTAACCTCCGTCCGGATTTTTTTTCCGGCCAAAACACCGACCCGATGGACAGAAAATTGAAATCTCAAAAATCAAGATCTTCAATTTTATTCGGATAAAGTGGAACATACTAACTATATCGTTTGATATTGGAGTCTAAAGATTGACAGTGACATTTTTCGTTTTCAAAGGTGACCTATCCTTTTGGGCCAGAGACAAGAGACCTGAGACCCTCTTCTAGTATCTTGGCCATGGTGGAAGCTTTTACTTTCGGGACTTCAGCATTCTACTATTGGCTTACCTACATGGTTGATGTTTAACAACGTGTTGGCAGTTTCGTTTTGCAAACACGCCGAAAATGGCCGAAGTTTGGGAAACTTGTTTGGCTCATGACGTCACCCGAAGCTGATCATCCACCATGTAGGTAGGTCAACAGCCGAAAAAAGAGCGATGACTGTTGCTCCCTTATAATTTTCCATAAGGAAGTGTTGAATCCCCGAAAGTAAAAGCTTCCACCTGTCGCGAAGAGGCCAGTGGAGGGTCTCTTATCTCTGTTTTGGGCCCTAAGAGCTACATATTTCGAGTTGTCCATACTCTCCCTATATCGTCACCTTCCAGGCAAAGTATCACAAGCGCCATGCGACGTTTAAAAATTTCCGCCGCCATTTTATTTCTTTACTGAGAAATTGTTGGTTGAATCTGTTTGGAAATTTCACTAAATTTTATCGGCAGCACAAAGAAAATTCAGTGAAATTTTCGGACAGCTTCGTTGAACAATTTCTCTGTAAAAAAAAATAAAATGGCGGCGGAAATTTTTAAACGTCGCATGGCGCTTGTGATACTTTGCCTGGAAGGTGACGATATAGGTACTCTAGGCCAGCCTGTTTCAATAGACACCCTGCAGTCTCAAAGTTATGTCAACCCAGAATAACGTTCAATATCGAACATTTCCAAGTGACTCAAAATATTTTTAAGAGTGCTGGAAAGGCATTGTTGCCAACTGGCGCGGCGGGGCGGGAGCGGGGCACCGCGCGGGTGACCTCGGCGGTGGAGCCGGGGCACCCAGTTCCGCACGAGCCCGGGTCGCTGTGGCGGGCCCCGGGCCCCGCGGGCAGTCGCAGGCTAATTGCACTGTGTAAGTGCACCGAGTGGAGGCCGCCACTTGCGTAATGAGCCTGTCACGCTCCACCGCTTAGACGTCTGATGAATGGTGTCTGCTCCGTTCCGTTATCCCTCCGACTTTTGCTCTCCTTATTGATTAGCCATCCAACGCTAATGAACTCGCCAAAAACTCCAAATAGGAACCTTGCCTCACGGTAGACTCCGGGGAACTTGAGATTCGTTGTAATCGCGCTTGGAGAGAGAAAAAAAGCTCGGTTACGTGAACGGATACTCCAGTGGGCGTTTTTTGGTTCGGATTAAAGTATCCATACTGCCGTGCTGAGGAAGAACGCCGTATGAACTTTCGAGAGTTGCCAAACTTCTCCGGATAAAACATGTATTTTAAGTGAAAGTTATGCTCATTTCTCTTTGGAATTTTCAGATAGTTTAGATTAAAGCGCGTACAAAATAGTCTGAAAATTCCGGGAAGAAATATTCACAATTTTCCCAGTAAATTCGGTTTTTATCGAAGGAAACTTGGCAACGTCTGAAGGGTCTTACGACGTTCTTCCTTAGCATGGCAGTAGGTAGGGAAAGTGTACGTCGGTAATTTCGAGGATAGGTCACGAAGCTCCCAGGGCCCAAAAGAGCAGCCAATCTATGAGTTCAAATTATCAAGAGTGATTTATTTATCACAATGGACTACTAGACAAGGTACGAATTTAAGCAATCTGATACATGTTTCTTAATCAGAATTTCACGTAGAACACGATTCACATTATGAAAATTACCGAAATCAATTTCTAACGAAGATATTAACGTTTTTATTTCGCACTGATTACGAGGAATTTGAACTGCCCGCTCACAAGAAACTCAAAGCTCTACGTGAGTCAAATCGCGCACTACAACGGTTTCAGCAAGCTTCTCAATCGAGCAATGTTCATTTTCCACCATGTGTTGTTCAAACTATTGGTAATTTGCTATAGCTGAGCCAAAGTGTCAAGATTGAAGTTGAAGATTTTTACATCGCAGAGACTGTCATGATAAACATTTAGCGCGCGATGTGAATCACGTAGAGCATTGAGTTTTCATGAGCGGGTGGTTTGAATTCACGCATCAAGAATCATTAAATATCTTCGTCAGGAGTTGATTTTGGTAATTTTCGTT